>NW_020955896.1:0-10321 GCF_003031625.1 Empidonax traillii | reverse complement strand
GAGATTTCAACAATTTAAAAGTGGATCTTTGTTCCTGATTGGCTCAAGGGGCTCAAGCACTTAAACAGACTTTCTTTGATTCCTCATCCTACTGGGAATTTGTATATGAAGCCAGAGATGTCACTTCAGCTTTGATTCTCCAGTAGTAAAATAGGGACACAACAATCTTGTTGGACACACACTGTAAGATAAACCCTTTGAAGTTAGTGAGGTAAGATGGGATTGTTATCACAAGTATAAGGTAAACAAAGAAAATTTTATATTTTGTCTTGTATATATAATTATATTTCATATATATTTTAACAGTGGTATTCCGGGAAATAGGATTACAGAAGTAAGATTACATGGGCAAGGAAGTTAGACCATGGTTTACGCTAAGAGATGCTTGAGATGCTTGCCCTTCCCCTTGGGGAATTACAAGAGTACAGTGGTGGTGCACATGGGTTTTAGCCACTGGTTCATATGGGTTCGTCCTTACGCCATTTGAAAACTGCTTCTGAAATCCCCTTCAGATGATGAAAAACCAGGGGAGTAAGAATGAGTGCACTGGGTTACACCAATGGTCCATCTCTCCATTACCCTGTCTCTAACAAGGACCAGCCAAATTGCTCTGAGATATAAGAATAGATCAAAGATAGAGTAGTTTTACTTCCTGGGTGCTTTCCCAGTTTTGACAACCTCTGTGGCTGCAAGCTACATCTAAACTATCAACCATTATAGGATTTTTATTCCATTAATTTGTCTTAAAACTAAACCCATTTGATTTGATTGAGTGCCCTCTCTTTTTCTTACTGTAGAAGAAATAAAATAATCTTCTCTGCAAATTCTCATACCTTTTCTGATTTCACATAACTTTTACTTAGCCTCCTCCTCAGTCCTCTCATTTACAAACTGAAGATCATCCTCATTATCCTTGTCTACACCTCTTCTTAGTTTATTATATTTTATTTTTAAAAAGATGCTTTGATCTTACCTGCATGCAGTACTCAAGACAAGGAAGCATCTTGGATACAGATGGCAGAACAGTAATGTTTTCACTTCTGTTTAACAATTTTCTCTAATAAATTAAAAAAATGTGTTTGCCTTCTGATAAACACTGAGCTCACATGACAATGAACATATACAATGATTCAAAAATCTTTCTGGACTGATGATAGCTTGATTAAGGCCTACATTTCTGTATCTATTGGGCTGCTTCCCTTGTGTATTTATTGGCATTGCATTTCACCTGACATTTTATTTCTCAGCCACAAAATAAAAATACTTCTCTGTAAGCTTTAATACTGTATGCCTTTACTAACTTCGCACCATCAGCAAATGCTCTCACCTCACTGTTCACCTCATTTTTAGGGAACTCATGAATACTGAGCCGTACAGATTCCAGCCAATATCATCATGAGCCTCTACTTTCCTCTGTTATGAAAAAGCAGTCATTTATCCCTACCTTTTGTTTTATATCTTTTTTCTTTTTTTCATTATTCCACAGATATTTCTTTTTAAATTGCATAAGCTTAGAAGGGTTCCACTTTTTATGGTAGGTTGGAAGCTGGGATATACACTTGAGAAGCAATGTCACACAGGTGTCATTGCTGTAAGCTACAAACTATGCTGCAGATGAAGGAAAGACGATTCATACAGCCAGGGTGGCTTGAGGATAATCTTATGCTGGCTCCAAATTTTCTTGTAGTTGCCCTAAAAACAAAATGTATGTCCTTCCAAATTGCCTTTCAAAAGTATTTACTACTCTTCAGTGACCAGGGAAGGAAATCTAAACGAGTATTTTAAACTGCATATACAACTTTATACAACTTCACCAATGTATTGGTGAAGTGAGATGAATTCTACCCAGGTGTTTAAACCTCTATAACATTTTCAGAGAACTTCACTGGTTGCAGAAACTGTTTAAGGGAGCAGGTACTAAAACAGTAGAGTAAGCCCAGAACACAGTAATAACAAGGTAAATGGGAATTTTTCGGTAGAGAATGAGGCTATGGGAAACCTAAAGTTTACAAAATTCTAATAGGAAACAGAAAAACATAAGAAATAAAAGCCATATTAAGGAGGGAACATAAAACTAGACAAGAAAACATACATACAGGCTTTTATATTAATAGTAACATGCTTAAATTAGAATTCCTGTTATCAAAAACTCCACAATGTTGACAAAAACCACATCTCATAAACTCAGTAGAAGTAACAAGCAGTAGAATCCTACAGAATCAGAATATGCAGAACAGGCAATAAACATGTTATCCAGATTGACAGTACATGGCATCAGTGAAAGACTGGTGTTATTTGACACAGAAATTCTACATCAAAGTAGTGAATAAGGTAAGTGCATATATAAACAGCACAGGATCCCTCTGCATTGAAACTGTGTGCCAAACTGGAAGAAATATTCTGCCACCTAAAATGAGGATTAGAAAGTAACCTCAATATGCAAAGTAGTATTCAAGGCCTAAAGACAAGCAGTAATAATAGTGGGAAGCCTTTGTTGACCCTCATAATGTTTTGAAAGCATAGAAGAAAGAGATTAGCTTTCTACTCATAAGTGAATCCTTACTGAATTATATAGCCGGAGAACACCTAAGTGAAGAAGCACATTATGGTTTAGCACTGAGCAAGATCTAGTTCATGACATAAATATCAAAAAGCTATTCCATAACAGTGAGAAAAATGCTATTAAATTCAGATTTTAATTTACAAGTAGAAGGCAAAATCCATCTACTACACTAAATTTAAATTAAAAAAAAATTTATTCCTAAAATTGTAAAGCTTTTGAAAAGAATTTTAAAGGCCAAATGACAGAAACGGGGAGGGGGGTGTATGGAGTAACTTTAAATATCCTGTTTTAGAAGGACAGAGCACATCCACCATCTATAGAAGAACTCCAAAAAAGTCAAAAAGGCCAGCAACATCAACTGGACTGCAAAGAAGACTTTTGAAAGTAAATAGATATGTTTCAGAAAGGGAAGCCATATGCTAAGCAAAGAATAGAAAAAACCCCGCATAAATACTAGTAATTTTTCTGTATAAAAATAATGGCAGATCATGAAAGATATTGAGAAACTACTTTCTAAAGAAATAAAATCTAATAAGGAAGCTTTTAAGAACATAAAGAAAGCAGCAAGTCTAAAAGAGCAACAGACTATTAATTGAGTGTGTTCTGAAAAATAAAACCAAAGCAAGAAAGAAAAATAAACAGTGTTGACTACAGACTAGGTAAAAGGAGACCCTAAACCATGCCAAAGACTGATCTTCTACAAAACTGTCAAGAGAAAAGCTTTTGGAAGATAATTGACACAAATTCAACTTGTCCCTCTCCAACACCTGTGGGACGGTTTGGACCTGGCTCCCTGCCAAATGCCTGAAAGTTACGACAGCAGTCCCCGTCCCCCTCCTTTCTTCCCTTAGGTTAAAGGAAAAGAAACTATAAAAGTTAAAGAACCCAAAGTCAAGCTGCTTATGTAAAAATATATCTATATTTACGTAAATTACAATTATGTACAGTTAAGATGCTACATACACAGTAAAAGGGGGTCCACCCCCCGCAGGGATAGGGAAAGGGAAAAAGGGGACGAAAGGGAACAAAGGGGACACCGAACAGGTATACTAGATCAAACTATACTAATAACTAACAAAACAGATTTCACCACGTCCCTTTAGAACAACAGGATTGGCAGACACAGCCAGCACTCTCCAAACTTCCACGTGGCAGGACGGTGGACTCTGCAGGCCTCAGCCTTAGATAAGCGAGACCAATGTAGGGACCCACTGTTCCCAAACCTCGCCGGAAGAGAAGAGAGCGAGGTCTCTAATCTCCGACTTATTTATACTCTGGTTTATGTAAAAATTGTATGGAATACTGGGTACTTGTCTACTTCCTTGGTTACAAACTGGTCACCAGGAAGGCCTAGACTAAAACCATCACAACCTGATAACATACACTCAAGACTTCTAAAGGATCTCACATACAGCAAGGCTGACATTCAGCAGTGGTAAATAATTCATCAACTAAATAAACTCTGGAGTGAGACAAAGGAAAGTGGAAAATGTAACTAATGTTACAAAAGGGATTCAGGGTACAGCATTCAGGAAATGAGAAACTAATCAGCCTGACTTCACATCTAGGCAATTTGATAGAAATGTATTAATACTACAATTACTAAATATGTGGAAAATATGATGTGAAAAGTTAACACAGCTGATGCAAAGGAAAGCCATGCTTCAAATGCTGTGAAGAGTGATGAATTTCTAAAAAGAAAGTTGTCACTTTATCACAAAAGGCAAAAGAAATCCAAGAAGTCTTCTCAGTTTCCTTTTAACTTTGGGGCAATAGTTTATGGAGAGAGTGAAGAAGACAGGCATAAAAGATAAGGAAGTCAGTATTGTAGCTGAGAGATTTCTTGTGCCTAAGATCAATATCATCCGCATAACTGATGTACTAATCACCAGAGAAAAGGACCTCACAGGAAGATGAGCAAGATCAACCTCATACCTAGAGATTAAGTAGTGTGTTCAGGTCAGTCTGGATTGCTGCAGAGGATCAAGTTTAATGCACAGAGAGATGGTGACTATTAGTGACAATACGAACCCTTTTCACTCGAGCTATCATGGCAGATAGATGAGAGGATGAGATGTGGCACAGGATGAGAGCTGTATTGCAAATGAACAGAGCTGTAAAAACACAAACAATTACTCTGTTCTTAAACCAGCTGAATGATCTTTTGGAAAAACAGATTCTACTCCTACATGTGCCTGTGCTGCTAAGTAAATCACTCAAATTAAATAGTTTACAAATTTTATGTTTGTTTTGCATACTTATGAGGGGCACCATAAAAAAGTCAGAAAAGAGATTAATAGTTTTGTCTTTGTATAAAAACTTGAATACTGTGCAATAAATAAAGCACATGATCACACTCTACAATAAAGAGAAAAAATATCGACCAGTGGTTTATTAAAATGAGCTCTATCTACTCTGTGCACTAAATGAGGCCAGACTTTTGGAAAGAATATTATGTAATGATGTAATTAAAAACTGAATCATGATATAACCTTAACTAAATTTGCACTGGCAAATTTAATTCTAAGAGTTTACTTACTTTTAAATACATTATTTTACAATCTTATTTAGAATCTCTGAGTCATTTAATGTATTTTTGCTTTGATTTATTCATATTTAAACACTTTTACTGAAGCAACATGAATACCATGTGTTTACATATCATTTTACGTTTCGCAAATATAAACTAATTAGCCCTTTCCCAATAATCTGAATGATAAGTAATAAAAGATATCTTATCAAGTTTCAGAAAAGAAATTCAGTGATAGTTAAGAAGAACACAGTCCAAAGAGGATTATTAGCTAGGTGTGACTTCTGGTCTAAATATATTCTCCCTCCTTCCTTCAAAAACACTCAGTATTTCATCACCTGAAAATGCCCTGTGCCTTGAGGTTTAGGCCTTGACCTTTACAGCCAGTAAAGGCAGGGAAAAGAGACAGACTCATGAGTATGGAAATACTTTGTAGAGCATTACAGTTTCACCATTTTCAACCAATCAATGTCTTTTACATTTGAATTACAATTTGAATTATTTGACTCCTCCTTTGGAACACCATTCGTTTTAAAATTAGAGATGTCAAAAATTTTCCTGTGCAGCAATGCAGATCTATTTATTTATAGAAATATTCTTGATTGAAACATAACAATTACAATCCTTCTTCTTACAGTCCATTTTTAGTGGAAAGTTCAAAATATCATTGAATTAAAAATTCTTTTTGCTTTATCTTCTTGAGATGAGGCAACCAATATTTCAGCATGCTAGACCACAGTCAGCAATTAACCTGTGATACCATTGCATTTAACCCACAGGAAACCTTTTCTGTTCTAGATACTTAATCATTTGTACATTCATTCCACTAATTTTGTATCATTCAGCTCCAAGAACCAAACCCTTATACCCTTAGTAAAAAGTTACCTTAGTAATTTTAAAAAAATGCAATACTTTGTATAACAGTAATTTGTTTTAAAATACCAGAAGGAAATGCAGTACTGACTAACAGTCTTTGAAGAGAGGTGACTGTTTAAAAGAACATTTCAAAAGCGTAAGTACAAGTGAACCAGTGACAGCCACCTTGGATATTTTTATACATCAAACTGGTGTATAATGCATATACCATTATGCCAGTCTGTGTCCAATAGCAGAGCGCTGTGCTCTGGTTAAATGACCACTTGGGTCACAGAAACAGTGACACAGCAGCTGAAAGGTCTGGTGACTAAGGAAGGGGTTTTATTCTGGCCCAGCACCATACTCATGTTGTTATGCTGCTGTAGTCTATGAAGTTGAGAGACTTATTCAAAAATTATATTTATGTCTTTTACTGGGGTGTGCTCTTTCGCTATTACAGAGACAGAGCTCCTATCAGGCTAACAAGATTTCAGACTGACACATTGGCAAGTATTACAAGTGATGGCCTCTCATCATTGCTTTTTGTTCACCAGTTCCAGAGTAAGCTGCTAAAGCACAGTCATGCAAAGATGTAGACTATTAAAGTGGTTTATGAATCAGAAATGCTATGTTTCATGGAAAAAAACACTGGATTTTATATCACAAGCTGTTCACTTCGGAAAGTTGATTTGCGCTCCTAACTCATGCAAAGATTTGAAAAATTTCCTGTAAGGGTATCAGGATGATACAGCATTGCTTGCCATGCATCTGAGCCATTTTTGTTTCAGGTCATTTTACCTCTTGAGATTGGTAAAGAGAAAAATAAATGCACTTGATTTGGCCTACTTGGTTTGCATACTCAAGACTGTCTGGCCATCCCAAAATCATCTGTAAGATCTGTCACTTATATGAGCTGATTAACCTAAATAGAGTATTTGTATTTCTTTGTGGCAGAAAATACTTGGTCTTTTAACTTATTTGAAGTTTGCAGTACATACTGAAATTTAATACTGCAACCAAAAAAACCATATTGATTTCTGTACTGAATTCTACAAAGACGAATTTAAAGTAAGTATGTAATATTCTCATGTAAGAATTCAATGTAAAATATCTCAATTGTCTGGATGATTAATATTCAAGAACTGAAAAGCATAATTCTTCAACAATTGCTGGGGCACATTTAAAATGAACAAAACCAGCAAACGATGGGAGAAAGAAGGCTGTAAGCCAAATATTACAAAAGAGGTTCCCTCCCACGTGTCAGCTATGCTATTTTGTGCATGAAACATTGATGGCTTTGCTCCTCTCTGTGCAAATTAAAGCACATCTAGAGATTTACATAAAAGCTACAGATACCTTCGCCTTTGGTCATTTGTCCACAAGGTGAGAAAGGCCAATGTGAACTCTCTAGTTAAATTCGTTTTATGTGATTGACATTTGGGGTTTCAAGCATGAGAGAATGACTTTTTGGGCCCCAAATGTGGAGAACTAACCAAGCAAGTTAACTTTGCCAAACCTCTTTAGCCCTCCGCTAACACACTGACCCTACTGCTCTACCCCTTCCTGTCTCTGGAGCCTTGTCAGTATTATCCCCTGCAGTGGAGCTGTGCTGTGCTAATAAAGTAAGGCCAGGGACAGCTTCCACTAGTTTAAAAGCAAAAAGATGACTTAGCTGTGATTTTTAAATTATTTTATCACTGAATTGTATATGAATTGACTTTCACTGAATATTTAAACCAATTTCTAAATCTCTTTTACAGTATTTTAATTTTTTCCTTCACATATTATTTGACCACAATAAACATCAGTAAATTAATGCCTTATTGAAATGACCTCCAAGCACAATAAAAATATGTTCTTACTTGTTTAAGTTTCTTTAGATCTTCATCGAGTTCCAAGTTGTCCAAAATAACAGCAACAAACAAGCTGAGTAGAATCTACAAAACAATTGTAAATGATTTGTTAGTTTACTTTATGTTTCTTAAGTACTATTAAATGACATGGAAAAATGATGGCCCTACAGATATAAACAGGATTTTTACCTTTGTCATCTGTAATATCTTCTAGCTACTATCTCCTAGCCATTTTGCAAGTACTAAATTGTTTTTTATTTTACCATAAAATTAATATGAGTTTACAAATGTTGAATTCTAGGTTTGATGACCGATGCTTTATATATGTTTAACAATATACCCACTAAAATGTACTTCGCATGAAAAGAAAATTAAATTAACTAGAAATAATAATTAAAAAATCCCATAAAGCAAAATCCTAAAACAGCTTGTAAAGTTAAGGTAGTTTTCAATTAAGGTCGGAATCTTAGCCAGACCAATGCAGCTGGATTGACACTTACCAGCTGGATCAATGCTGAAACCAGGATTGGCAACCCCCAGCTGGATTGACACTTGAAACAGGACTCTTTTTCTCTTTCTTTTTCTCTTTTTCTTTCTCTTTTTCTTAATTAATTCATCTCTCCCCCTTTAATTTCTCTCTTCCCTTTTACCCTTCCCCTTTATTCAAAACTCACTGCCATGTGCGTATATAGTAGGTCAAGGACTAACATACCAATTTCCATGAAAAGTGGAACTTTCTGACTGCTTGTGGACTCTCTGACTTTTGTGATTCCTTTAGATAACCATTTATGAATTTTAGGTGCTTCCTTCCCCTTAGGGGTGAGTAGTCACACACAAACTCCTGATCCCTAATTGCTGAGGAACAGTTTTGCTATAATTCTGTCAGGATTTTACAGTATGGTGTTTTTTTCCTTCAGATATGTTATACATTTCATGATACTCCAGAACCTGCAGCTCAAAGCATATCAGTTAAGGAAGTGCTGTTCCACAGTTAAAAGAAGTACAGTACTCATTAAAGATATCACCCCTTCCAGTCTTGCTGATTCACGCACTGATATGTACCAAGACGAGACTTTATCGCTCCCTTTTTTCTTTTTTTTTCAACAAGAACTGAAGACAATGTACCACAAAAGTTAAATGCAAACTTGTTATTTGTTTAACTTCCTCTGCTGCCATCTCAACTAATAACAGTCCTCGTTTCCAAGAGTGGGATTTTTTTTTCCAAGCTTCAACTTTTCCTTCTAATGTGAAACCTATTCATTTCTTTCCAAGGCTCTACAGTGTGCTTTGCCAAATGCCTGCAATTATCTCTTCTCAGTTCTAATCCTCCTCCCTCTTCCAGTTGTTAAAAGTAATTTCTTCATTTGACTTCACTCTTGTTATTCACTGATGGCTGTTTATTCTTAGAATGCTTCTTTTAGGTTTCAGTAGCAGCCCAACTGTTGTCATGCTCCCTCACCAGTTCCATGTTATTTTCTTTCTTTAAACTTCTTTTGCCTACAGACAACTCTATCCTACATAGATTTTCTCTTCCAGGGTCTGAGGAAGGTCTTAGAACTGAAACTAAAAACTTCATAAGCCCAGGTAATTCTGAAAAGTTGTCTTTGCAGAGTTTCTTTATTCATGTAAAATTTGCATAGGTGAATGAGAAGAAAAGCAAGGACTATGTACTTAAATGCAAATTCCTTGCAAAAGGACTGAGGATGGTGTACTGAGACTTTGCTTCTAGCAAAATAAGTGCTTTGAGTAAACAAAAACAAACAGAGAAGTCCCAGACGACTCTTTCAAAACATGAAAGATAAGGCACAATAGGAAAACTGCTCTTATAGCTCAGTTACTTCTCAGTTAAGATATGACTTTTTGGAACAGAGGCCACTTGACACTATGTTGCTTTATGGACTTGCTTAATGCTCATCTAAGATGTAAAGACTGATGCCAGATCAGACAATGTTCTTGATAAAGCATCACAAAACATCAATAAGATTCTCTTACTAATACCTGCTTTTAAAGCAATGGCCAAAACTCACTCCTCTTTTGCTTTCTATCCCCAATTCCTAAGGAATTTTAAAGACCACTGCAGCATGAAAAGTTGTTTTTCCTGACCCTTGTGAGCAAATTACATGTCCTATATATCTGCTGATACCTACATTTGTTTGGCTTCTATTTTAATTTGGCTAAGCAGCTCTAAGAGCATGAAATGCGCTTTATTGCCATTTATAAAGTGGTCAAGTTTTCAATTCATATGAAGGAATCTGCTGCACCCACAATTACAGTCCAATTATTCAGCCTTTAGAAGTGAAACATACTGTAAAGTTAAAGAAGTAAATAGAAGCTGATGAAGATTGTATAAATGCATTTAGTACCTTATGTAAGTAGACAATTGAGCAAAGAATGAAAATGGAAGGAAGAAAGTGAAAATAAGAGAAACTGCATCAAAACATACAGTGAATGGAAAATATAAAATGAGCAACAGTAGGAGTGAATTAAGGGTGCATAAAATGGTTAGCCACCCCTCCTCCC
>NW_020955895.1:995980-1046496 GCF_003031625.1 Empidonax traillii | reverse complement strand
ATCTGATGGTGGTCCACATGCCTGAGTGGTCACCAAACTTTAACATCTTCCTATCATTTCTAGACAAAATTATGCTAATGGTAAACTTCACAGGACTCAAAGCATGAAATTAAGGAACAATTTTAGACCTCTACCCAGAATTCATAAATTCTCTATAAACAGATTCCTGGCAGCATCCCTTTTAAGTCAGCTGTGAATATATGTGGGCAGGTATAATTGCTTATGTAAGTAAATCAAACAAATAAAGTAGCACATGACATCATATCTTTCACAACACTAAAATAACTCCTCAAAGTAAAAATTGGGTTCAGTACATATTTGTGTGAAGAGATTGGCCTAAGAGGTTCAAAAACCTTCAAGCATAATGACAATGCACAGCAGTGCAACACTTCATTTCTCTGTTTGCAGCAGCTCACTGACCACACTCAAAATTTCAGGCCCTGCTCTACAATTAACTTGGCTTAGAAAGGGTTTGGACCAAATTAAGTCAGTTAAAAGTTACAAAAAAAAAATATATTATTGTGTATTTTATTTGATATTTGAAGGCCATACCCTATGGAAGTTTAAATCTAGCCAAGATTTTAATTTATGGTCTTCATATTATTTTTACAGGGAGTGATTTGGATTTCCGTGCCTGTAAACCAATACAGTGTATTGATATTCTCACCTACCCAACCTGTTATGCATAAAGTCATGCTGCCTTCTTTGCTACTTTCTCACTGAAATTGGCATCATTGATATTAAATATATTGGCATTTACATGCTTTTAGGTGCATCAGTGCATACTGAGGTAATTTTTATTTTTGTAGTTCTCATTGCCCTCTTGTGTTTTTCTTGGCAGCAGCTTTCTCACCTATGCTCACATCAGTGTCTGATACAATTAATCAGTAGGAAGTGCTGGTCTATACAGTCACTGACTTATAAATATTATAAAAGCCCTGTCATTGCACCCTGACAATATAAAAATAGTGAGATCAAAGTGTATTTGTATTAGTCATGCAGTTCCTTCCATGGAACCACAAATACATCTTTTTTTCCATGAGGAAAAAAAAAAAAAAGGACCTTTTTGGAAGAGTTTGATTTCCAGAGAAAAGATTCACTGCCTCTCTCCAATTTTGCTTATTCTTCATTTGCTTCATGGATGATTATACTCAGAATATGGATATTGTAATGACTGAATCTTTATTTAAATGACAGTTTGAGATGGAACTATCTGAATTTGCTCAACAGAAAATAAATTCACAGTAAATAACAAAGTACCTTTGTCTTACAAAATAAAGTAAATAATGGATTCAAACTTTATGGAGAGGAAATATGGAATGTTTTCAAAATGATAATTTAGAAAATTGGATGCTCACATTTGTTTCATGCATTTCAGGCTGATCTGCAATTAGAATCACTTGTTAACCAAAGCAGAAAAGGGAAGTAATAAATTTTTCAGAAATATTTATAGTAAGTCTAAGCAAAAATATTTATTTTGCATTTTAAATAAAAAATATTTAATAATAGTGAGATAAACCCATATCGATTCCTGCTTTTCTGTTTCCCACTACGTTTTCAACTTTTGCAGTGGTCTTAGCTCCACTCAAGTCCATAATAAAATAATTTACCTCATTGGGTAAATTCAAGCACCTTGTGAAAAATGTGATACTCTGAAAATTAAGACCTTCAAAACAGAACTCACTTTTCCTTTTGTCCTGCTTCCATATTATTAGCTCTATGAGCCCTCAGAAACCTTCAGCTTATTTTTCATGGAAATTATGAACACATTTCTGTCTCTGCTCTCTTAACCATCCACCAATGCAGAAGACAACTCTTATCTTCTTATTTGCAGAGCTTTAGAGCTATTATTTCCCCCTTAAAAAAAAACCCCAACATATTATAGGCATCAGCAGTCAATAACCCTTGTCATGATATCCATGTTTTGCTCCAAAATATTGCAATCTGTGGAATGAAAGCATTGCTGGGGCTGGGCAAGTCCTACATTCACAATCCCCTCCATAAGACTAAGATCTTTTTTGGGGTCCCTGCCAATAAGACAGGACATTCATTTTGGCCAGGATTCATATGTGTTGACAAGGGAATGAGAAAAGTCCTAACCCACTTTACACAGGGCATGAAATATTCCTATCAAAGGGTTTCACTGCTAAACCAAGACTTGGGCTGAATTTAGGAGGTGAAGAATGCTGTATAAGCATCATTCCTTGGAGCAATTATATCCTTCAAAAGGCAACCGTATAACAGGATTTAATCTAGAATAAGAAGCAAAAGACCTACATTCTTGGGTCACATATGAGATAAAGCTCAAATTCTGCATTTTTAATTTTTCTCCCAAGAAAAGATTTGAAGAATATCCACTTTATTCAACTGCCAGACCTAAAGCTTTCCAAGATAATACACTGCTTCCTTTGATCCTACTTTGGCGCAGGCACAATATGCCTCATTGTAATCTGAATCCTCTCTTTTGTTTTCTGTTTAACATCAGACACTTTAAGAGAAGAATAAAAGTCCCTGTTCCATCCAGGGCTCAAAAACCTCTTCTCTGCATCTCTTTGCTCCACTTCTGAAACTGGCAGATCTCCCAAGCGTAAGATTCCATCTACCATTTTCCTGTGATTCCTGAAAGTTTCCCTGTCCCACAGCTCCTGTATTCACAAACCTGCAGTTTGCACCCATAAAATGGTCTCTGTCCTTAGCTGGTGTAAAACACCAAATATATACAAGTATTAAATATTTTCAGTACTCTGCCACATCAAGATGGTTCAGTTGAGGCTGCTGCCAGTGAACTCAGGCCCTCAGATTATTTACCCTGACAACCCATAAATCAGGCTTTAAATCTAGGTTGACTATCAGTGACTACAGCCAGAATTTGTGGCTTAGCTTCTCTGAAATAAATTATTATCACTCTTCTGAGACAAGCTGGGGTTTGCAAAATCATCTGTGTGCCCTGGATTGACATATTTTCAAAAAGTTTCCTAGATTTCCCTCATGTAATCATTAAGCATTGTCCAGGCTCTTGCTCCAGCTGTGATACAGCAGAGTCCAGTACTGCATAAAAAACGGGGTGCCCTGTAAGGGGAGTTCTCAGAAAACAAGTCCCACAACAAACAAGTCCATCACTTCAACTGACCACTTCAGAGAGTACAAGAAGCGTTTTGTGATTATGGATCCTTGGTGCCATCTGTCTCTTGCTGGAAGGTCTTATAAAGGATTATATGAACCTCTAAACACCTTAATATTCGTTTCCTACCTACATGAGATAAACAGCTATAGCAGAATCATAGAATCAGAATAGTTTGGGTTGGAAAGGACCTTAAAGATCATCCAGTTCCAACCCCCTACCATGGGCAGGGATGCCTTCCACAGGTTGCTCAAAGTGTCATTACATCTCTCATTGCATCTCATCAGAAAATCTACTTAGGGCTCCTCACTAAGTTTTAATTACCCTTTTATATACTATGGGCTCATATTTTCCTGACAACCTTGAAAGAAAAGTCTGCAATTTTTAAGTTGTTTTTGTTTACACTTCATTTTGTCACAGTTTCAGGGAGGCTGGGCATACCTTGATTGTGAGAAGAGTCCTTGGATGACTGAGAGTTTTAACAATTTGACTGTGTACAAACCAAATATTTCCTGAGTGCAAAAGCACTGCAGATTCTCACCTCACTTGTTCAGAGGAATATAAATGAGTGGGTCAGATGGGAATCTTCATTCTTTCTTTTTAAATATCTACTAATGAAGCAATTGTCAGAAGGCTGAGTCATAATGTAAATGTGTTTCTGACCAAAGGTCTGACTGTTCCAGCACACTTCAGAGTATCCAGAGTATATCTGATTTGCATCCACTCTAGTTATCCATCAGACTCCTGCAATTATCTTGAGTGTTGGAAGGAAACAAGCAGACACGGGGAAGTTGTTGGAGTAAATGTCGATCCAACTGAACTGAAGCTACTACTCCTATTTTAAGAAGAAAGATTCTTTATAGAAGCCTAAAACAATTACAGTAAAATATAGTTCATCTTTGACATCAGAGAGGTGTCTAATGAATATTTATTTTCAGCATAAAGACTGTCACAGAATCATAGAATAATTTTGGTTGGAAGGAACCCTTAAAGGTCATCTAGTCCTACCCCCTGCAACAAGCAGGGACATATTCAACTACACCAGATTGCTCAGAGCCCTGTCTTCTAAGAGGATAATTAAGTGCATCACTTTTGATGCACAGGAGAAGGAAAAGAGACACCAAAGAAGAGGGAACAAAAATGAAGAAAAGAACAATGGTAGGAATATAAAGAAGAACGGGGGCATTTGGTTCAAATATTTTAATATGAAGTAAATTAACAAAAACTGAGATGGAAATTATATTTGAAATTATTGATACAAAGTAAATCACGATATATGGTGAGAAGATTTAGCATTGCTCATATAAGAATATAGTGTCACTTCCCCTGGAGAGTATGCATCATTCATAATTACTCAAATTTAAAGACTTCTGTACACTTTTTTAACACTACCTCTAGAAGGTGTATGGAAGAAGATCAGAGGTTTGATAAGGATATAGGAAAAGAAGGAACAGATAGCAAACAAAAGGAGCAGACAGAGAGGGGGAGACAGATATTTGGTAGCTTCTCCTGCAAATTCAAGAACTGTTTGTAAAGAAGTTAAAGACCTTCCATTAAAGGCTTTTTCAGAGCAAAGATATTTTTGCAATTGGGACAAATCCTGAAATCAACCTGTGCTTTCTTACAGATCTACACATCTTCACTTCCTCCTTCCACAATTTCAAAAGGTATTACAAAAATATGTGACCCCAGTATCTATTTTCTTATTGTTAATTGTTGTCAAAGCCCATGATCTGTTTTGACAGTCAGGGTACATTTCTATGCAGTCTCTCAGCTGGAAAGGAACTGAAGCAGAAGGAAGGATTTTTCTGGACTAGACAGCTAGGACACAAGTTTTCGGCTGTTCAAACAGGCTCTGACTCTCAAGTAGGTATGTGCATGTGCTTGCACAGTGTTTCAAATATTTTTAGCTTTGGATTGCCACCAACTTGTAAACTTTCTGTGTGCCTGTGCACATTAATTCTTTTCCTCACTGTGAACTTCCTCAGCTTTGGGGGGAAAAATGGCTTGAGATTATGTTAGGAGAGTAAACACACTTGGCCCCAGGTCTAGGTCAAACATTGACTCAAAGAAACAATAACTGTGTTAGTAAATTATTTCTGGCACAATATCTGTCACCTGTTTCAAAAGAGTTGAAGGCAAACATGCCCATTCCTCAGCTTAAACAAATCTGGCCTCCATGCTGCTGAGCTGGCAGGAGATGGTTACATCCCTTTTCTCCTTTTTTTTTTTTTTTTACAAGGTCCTTGTTGCCAAGTTTCAAAAACAGCCATTTTAAGCCAACTTCTGGTTTCTTCTTAAAGTCACTTCCCTGTTCTCAAGTCTCCCCTTCTTGAGATTCAATATCTGGGAAAGACTTAAACCTTAGGGACTCATTAGTGACTGCAGTGAAAGTACTCAATGCAAGTATTTGTGTAAACATTAGGACATTAAAATCCTTTATAATGTTAACATTATTGTCTAGGAGAATAATAATCTTGAATAGATAAATCCCCCACACCTGCTCTGGAGAGCTCATTTTAAATTGATTGTTCAGGACTCACCAAATGCAGCAACTTCTGCTGATGCTTGTGCTAGTTTGAAGCTTGAGTGTCGTGTTATTATTAGTTGCTTCTCAGTTTGTTTCTCACTTTACCCCTCTCTGAAGGTTTTCAGGCCAATCTTGTTATTTTTCATCCTAAGTGAGGAAAACCAGATGGACAAGATGGATCACAGACAGCCTTGAAATTATACTGTGTTCTCCAAGGAAGGGATGAAATCCTGCATTTTTATCATTTATTAGTGGCTGTTTATTTTTACTGCCTCATAACTAGACCTTGGGATTCATTAATGTCTGGAAATCAAAGACACTGTAGCAAGAATTTATGCAAACTTTAGTGAGTAAAAACTCATATATATCTTTCATGTTATGGTATAGGAAAATAATAACATTAAAAAACAAAAAATATGTTGCAATGTAAATGAATCAGCTGTGGGTCTGCATAAAAAACCAAACCAAAACAAAAACAACAAAAAAACCCAAAACAAAACAAAACAAAAAAACCATAAAACTTTATAGTTGATGTCTTTTTAATATTCTAAATTAACAGATAAGTATAAAAAACTACTTTGCCTGTGTCTTGTTAGCCAAGGAGGACAGAGGTCTAATGTTTTATCTTATAAATTTCTTTTAGGAAATAAAACAACCTGTCTTTGAGAAGTATGTCGATGCAAAAATAATTATTACATGCAAACCCCTTAGCATAAAATGAAATTAGACAAGAAATAAGGGGAATGGAACAATACCATTTAAGTGATTAAATCAATTTAGGCTGGAGTCATGCTGCATTAAGGGAAGACATTATATAGGCAGGACTATATTTTCCCTTTCCTTTCAAAGAGTACTGTAGTTTCTTTGACTCCTACACCTCAGCAATTCAGGTGACACAGAGGAATGTTATCTTTCATTGTCATTTTAGTGGGAAATGAAAGCTGTTCCTGTTGAATGCAAACCTTGTCACCATGACCCAGGTGCTGAGTTTGGATTATTTGAACAGGCTATGCCAGTAGTGAGCTCAGCAAACTAAATTATCAAGAGCAATCATATCTCCCCCACTCAGTATTTTAAGCAGAAACAAGAGTGATTTTGTAAACAAGCCCTCCTCATCTTATTGACCCATTATCCCTGCTCTGTACCTATTCTGGTCTGGATTCACCTCATCTAAAGATGGGCAACAGGCAAGGCATGCAGCAGCACACTTCAGGGTCTTATTCATTAGGAAACCTGAATATTTCATTATCTTCACTGGAAGGGGCCTGCAATTGTAGCCCTACAGAGCAGTTTGTATGTAGCATGCAGCTGAATATTGTATGTTATATTTTTTCATATGTCAAACTGATGATTTCATCACCTTCTCTACCTGAACTAACAATTTTCCACCTTGTAACATATCAGATGTACTGCTGAAAGTCAAAACCCAAGATATTAATTCACTTTAAATTTTCTTTTTTTTTTTCCCAGAGACAAGTCTTAAAAAATCATAATTATTTAGATATAGTAAATTTATGTAGTGTTTTACTCTATTTCCTCATATGCATTATTTTCATTCCCAGTGCCTATGGGGGTGAGCCTCAGAGATGTATATTAGTGGTTTCGCATCTTGCCTCAAACCTTCTTTTCTCAGTGTCTCCTTCTAGAGGTGTAATCAAAATACCTAGACAGTGTCTGAGTGAAGTCATGAGTCAACAGATTATTTAGATTTAGATTATTCTGAAGACTTTAGGTTATGATTTAGTTACATGGTTCGCATTACTCTGAGCATGAAAAACGCAAACTAAAATTAGGCTAATGAAAGGACTGGGGTTTAGACCATGCATTTGCAATTTGTTGAACTCATTGCTCTCAGATATTACACAGGGAAGGAGTTCAGAAGGATTCAGATGAATGATTAGCCATTGGTATGGATGGACCAAATGTTGACTGAACATCAAATAAGGACATAATGAAGGGTTTTGCTTCAGGCTGTAACAGCAAACTGCAGTGCTGAGGAGGAAAATGCTGTTATGACTGGGTCCCTCCATCACCATCAGGATTATTGTATTTTCTTATGAAACATCAAGTAAAGAGTAAATGATGGGCCATAGGACAGTTGTGATATTCCAAGGAACAAACTCAGAAAATCAACACTCATCAGTTTAAACCTCTTAATCTGTTCTATCATTTATTCTGCCAATTCTGTTTGTAAACTCCATTAAAGTGCATTAACGAACTATAATACTGAAGGCAGACAAGAAATCTAATTATCTTTTGTGGCAGAGCACCATATGCTTCTTTTAACTTCAAATAATAGGCTGAGGAACATTAGTATTTTAAATGAATCTTTGATGAAGTTGAACAAGAGAGAGGAAAAATAATAAGTTAACCAATATATGCCACATTCATTGTTTTTTACTAGATGGGTTTTCCTTTTCACATGCTTATTTTGCAGCATAGCAAAGGGCAAATGAAAACAGGTGACATGGTAAGTCACTTTTATGTCAGACATCATTTTGCTTCCAGCTGTGGCCCCGAGGAAGTTTTTGTTCATAGGTTTTTATTATTACTGTATTTTTGGCATGCTCATCTAGCTGCAAAAGCACCAGATGTCTCCATTGACTTTTTGAATAAACAAGCAAACTAGAAAATTATAATAATTTTAAAACCCTTCATATGTTGCACACATAAAGGAGGGTCCTGTTCTTTGGGATTCATTTTTCAGTCCAAAATGTTATCCTGCAAAAAATAAAAAGCAAGCAACACCCCAACCCACTAAAGCAAAACAACCCCCCCGAAGCAAAACATCCTTGTAGCTGATGACAAGTGTGGATCCCCTGAACTGAAGAACACATTCAAAAAAGTGAAACCACTTTCCCCCTCCATCCTGCTGAGTGTCTGAGTGTACTGAAGAAAGAGAGGCTGTCTGGGTGCAGAGGTCATCAGACCATCTCAAATCCATAAATGAAATAAATAATCCATAAATAAACTTAGAAGAGAAACAAATAACCGTTCATAATATTGAAGAGAGAACCAAAAAAAACACCCCTAGATATCAGTTTAGATACTTGGCAATGCTCCCTTTTGCTTTGTTTCCAGCTAGGAAAAAACAAGGACGGTACATCTGCCATGCTAATGAAGACATACACAAGGACTACCATTAGAACTGCCTCATGAATCCATTGCCTGCTCTTCCAGGTGATTAATATAAGACTTTATGGTTGAAATTTAGGGAAAAGAAGAAAATTACTTTCATACATTTGCTCTGCTTTTCTTTAAAGTATCAGTCACATTCTTTCCCAAAGAAGTTGGCAATACTTTTTCTCGTAAAGGAAATTAATTATGACAACAACTTCTGGTGTCCTTAAATATATTAGTACTGTAATATTTCATACTGGGTTAAGATCTGAAAAGAGAAATAAAAGCGGTTAAATCTTGAGCCTATCACTTCAATTTCCTCAGAAAGTCTGAGGAAGCAATTCCATCTATTCTATTCATTACATAAAGGAAAAGAGGATTATTTCAAACGTGTTCAGAGACCTTAACTACACAATATCCTTGTGGAATTCGCACATAATGAAGATTTTAGACCAAATTCTTCTTTCAGATAAATCCACAGTAATATGTTTGATCTCAGGACTGGTTTGACTAACATCAGATCTTCACCACATTCAGCTCTGCCATTTTTTGGGCAATGTCTCTTTCCTTGCTCAAAGAACTATTCATATGGGTCAATACTACTCCGAATGGAGTCTCAGAAACCAGCAGTCATCTGCAATATGCTCTCATTCTGAGTGCAAAGTGAAGGAATTGGGAAATTACAGAAAGAAATGTAATATTGGTCAGCTAAAGAATTTTACTCAAAATAAAAATGTTTTTAACTGGTCTTAAGAATGTCCTTTTTCAATTTCACCCACAGAAGGGAAGACACAACTGGATACTATAAGTTCCAGACTACAAAGCAATATTTTCCTAGTTAAGCATTTCATTTGGATCCTGACAGTTCTTTCATGATCCTCTGGGTTTTCATCTCTCCACTTCAAGTGCATTATTTCAGATAATAGCTACATTATTTACCATTTTTACCTCCTCCTCTCAGTAGTTCCATGAAAGTGCTTTTTGCATGTATTGGTCTGAAGTGTTTCTTGCAGAGCTCCTGAGGGCACTGAGGGGTACTCCAGCCCCTCTCAGTTGGCTGGTTTGGGTGATTAAGACAATTCTGACCTGTTTTTTTACCCTGTTCTCAACTACACTTCTATGTACTCACTCTAAATTTAGTCTTAATTGTGTTTCTTTATAAAGTCTCTCTGCTGTATCTTCTTCGAGGTGATTCCTTTGCACCTGGCCTTGTTTTTTTGGGCTGCATACCTAATTCTCCTGGAATAATGAAGCTTATATTACTTATAAAATGTGGGATACAGTCAAAGGGAGGGTTATTGACTGCATCCTCACCTAAAACTGCTGAGTAAGAGACATAAAATTGATCTCACCCTCAGCTGAGGAGGTCTTTCAGCCCCATCCCTGACTACTAGATTAACATCCGTCTACTAATAAAGGTGCCAAACTACCTCTCCTTTAAGAATTCTACTCCATTGTTTATCCATGGATGCTGTTCTCAACTGAGCCTTCATCGGTTCTTCTAAAGAAAGCATGTTGATACCTCTCTTCTTTCAGTGCTTTCAAGTGAGATACTCGTGGGTGATGGCACGATGGTCTTTGAAGTACCGAGTGAGAAACCTGAGCTGCAAAGGGGACAGCACGTGAGGGACTTTCCTGTTTTGTATCTTACATCTACTTCTTTTAAGTGGATGTGTCCTAAATTGCACAGTTGAAGACCCTAATAGTCAAGGATGCCTCCTCATTTTACAGTTTTGGGATCTCAGACAATAGATACTTAGGAGAAAGACTAGAACACAAATAACTGAAATCTACTTTTTAAAAATTAGTTGACTGGTTTTTTTTTTTTTCCTTTCAGTTGGACTACCTGATTATTGAGCAATATTTGCACTAGTAGCTCCCCATCCTGTCTTTGGGCAACAGCTTTTTTTTATGCTTCCTGCCTTCACTGCTGAGTGATACTCTGCTCAGCAGGAAAAGAAAGAAAGAAAGAAGAAAGAAATGGACAGCCTCCTCTAAGCCATCATAAATTTTTCCTGCCAAGACCCACCTGGTAAGACAGAGCTGGTGATTTCATATTGCAGCTGCACCACAGAATGGCAAAAAAGAATTGTACGATGTTACTGCTCAGGTAGCTCATAAAGCCCTAGCAAGATCTCTGTCCCCACATGCCCACACTAAAGAATGGATATGATAAAGCTTGGATATCATCCAAACCCTGCTTTCTGTCTCCAGTTTTCTGTTTTCAGCAGCTGAGCTTTTTTAAATTTATACTAGAATGATGTGACCTCGGGAGATCTTTATTTAAACAAATAGAATTAGGTTGTATAGCTATGTGGTTAATGACAGTTCCTGAAACACATTCAGCAGCAATTTGATGTTGTTATTATAGCTAAGTAGTTTTCATAAGGTCTCAGTTAAATATTTCTCCACTAACTCATCAAGACAGAGAGTTGACCTCAGCTTTCTTTCAGAGTCCGTCAATACAGCTCCTTGTGCAGCAGAGGGGTTGTTTAAAACAAAAACAAATCCAAGAACTTCCACCTCCTCCTGTTCCATATTAACTAAACACACCGAGTCTGCAGGGCTGCCCATCCCCTGGTGGGTCATAATACCTGCTTTCATTCTATTTTTAAGGGTGAAGTTCTTCATAAAAGTGGACTGCCCGCTGGGATCCTGATGGATTTAAGATCTTGATATTCAGATTGCGGTAGAAGGAGCTAAAGAGGAAGGAAAATATGTTCTAGTCTTGCTGTTGTGTTCAATGAAAGTTTAATCACATCAGGCTTTTTTTTTCCTCCAAATTAGCATCATTTGTATTTACCCTTCATTAACGCAGTTTAGATTAAGCAGTTGGTTACAGTGAACCCTACAGAAACAGGGATGTGCTTAAGCTTCTCTGTAAAGAGGCCTAAGGGCTGTATATTTATAGGGATCCATGAAAGGGATTTGAAAGGAAAAAACACACATGCTTTTGCGTGAATTTAATTTATATGAATCAGATGAAGCTATTTGCGGGAAGGAAAAGATTCTGTCACTAAAGGAGTATCGCTGCATTTGTCAGCATGATGGGAATATTCTGTACCTGAGTACTTTCTTCAGAATATGCATATTGTAAAGCTCACTCCCCCTGATGTTGCCCTCAGCTCTGGGGTCAGTGTCTGTCACATTCAGGGGCAAAGATCACAGAATGGTTTGGGTTGGCAGGAGCCTTAAAGACCACCTTGTTCCAACCCACTGTCACGGGCAGGGGCACCTTCCACTATCCCAGGTTGCTCCAAGCCCCATCCAACCTGACCTTGGACAGTTCCAGAGATGGGGCAGCCACAGCTTGTCTGGGTAACCTGTGCCAGGACCTCCCCACCCTCACAGCCTGGGAACACAGACACGCATTTCCCTCAAAGCACAGCTGCACGAGGCCTGCGTGAATTTTTGAGGGTGGCATACATGTTATTTGCTGCTTGACCTCTCTGGTCTTGGAAAGCTCTCCTGGACCCAGGGAATGGTGTGGGCTGCCAGGGAGACCTGGTGGCCCAGAGGTGCCCAGGACTTGCTCAGAAGGGTTTCTGAGTTACCTGTGGTTTCTCTACTGCTTGGAAAAGTCCTTCTACCCTGTGTCCTGCTGGCAATAGCTTTGATGTTCATGTCCATCTGTGAAGATGTCCTTTTATCCCAGATATCCTTGTACATGCCTTCTACTTGTCCTCTATACTTTTAAGCCTGAACTAATGTAAATTTACAATTTCTAAAATGTCAAGGCCCATTTCCTTCAATCTTCCTTTCATGAGCATTAACTCCTAAACAGTGTGGGATACACAGGGTTTCCTGACTGGCTCACAGCTCTCTCTCCCATTTCCAGATAAATTAATAACAGTGTGAGCTGCTCTTACCTTTATTCAACATTCTATTTTTGTACCAAGTCCTTGAAGCCTGAGGACTAAAAAAGTCATCAGACATCTCTGGATGCTGGAGGTCCAGGGAGCTTGTCAGAATCTCACACAGCCCTGCCAGAACACAGCAATGCATCAGCAAGCAGAGGTGGTGCCACTACAGGAGAAGTTAACTCAGCACTGGAGAAGCAGGATACCTCTGTGGGAATCTCAGGTTGCTTTCCCATGATTCAAAAAAAGTAACTTCAGAAAAAATCCCCGATATTCTGCTTACAAATGTAAGGAGATACGATTGAAACTCCTCTATGGAGTGTTTTAAAGCAACCATATAAATCATAGTTTATAATCAAACCATAGTTTATAATCAAACCACGATGCACTACTGGAGACTGAGTCCTTTCAGCACCCACTGCAACGATATGAGTGTGCTGATAAGTGAAAAGACAACTTTATGTTTTTCCCTGGGGGGAAAAAAACCACTGAAAGCCCTTTTTCCTTTTCAATATACTAAGAGGTGTAAAAGATTTCTTGCTATCTTCAGATGTCAGTGTTAGATTAGGATGTGATGACAGAGGACATAAGGTATTGCTGGACAGTAAAATGCCTCTGGCCACCAGTAAGCCTGTCCTCGTTAATTTTATCTCAACCCCATCTCCCTGATTTGTCATTGGTTCTGAATTCTTCACTCCTTTCTCTCCATAAAAATGTCTAGCTGTCTCTTAAATTCATTTATGTCATTGCCTTTTATGACCTTTCTTGATAACTTACTCTTTGTATTTTCTGTCCTGAGTAAAAAGCTCTGCCTGAATGAATTCTCTCATTGGCCCCAATTCCCTAATTTTGAGGGTTATGGCTGTCCTGGTTGTTCACTTCCTCACCAACATGAGCATTATATTCATGGCAATATATATTTTTTTTTTCACTAGGTAAAAAGCTTGTTACTTTGTTTTGGGGTTTTTGTTTGTTTGTTTTTGGTTTTTTTTTAATGCAAGTTCATTTACTAGAACACATGTGGGCAGCTTTTTCCACATTTTATGCCAGCTTTAAGTTTGGAAAAATTTTTAAGACTATATATACACGTACTATACCTGTAGTGGGGATTCTTTACCAGGGTTGAGCATGAGCCAGATAAACACAGCCCTGAATCTAGTTGTTTGCTTTGGCAAGTGTTTTTTCCCAACATATTGTTCTGCCCTATTCTATGGATTGCATATTTTAAACCATCAACCTCTACTATGTCAATCATGAACTCAGCTTCTACAAAAATATTCCTCTTGGCTACCTTAAAAATTTTTGCAATGCTTAGAATATTATTAAACCCTAAGAAATGGTAATAAGGACACAGTGTTTACATGTATAGCTCTATTCTTCACACCTCAGCTTGGGTTACCTGCAAAACTCTCTCAGATGCATTTTATATTCCAAGCCTTTGTGCTTCAGACCAGCTCAAAAATCTTTGTTATTAAAACTTCACCCATTTCATTTCTGTGCAGATTTCATTGTCTGTCATGGTCAATATATCTTCCCTTAATTTTCACAGAGTCCAGCTAGATAGGTCATGACCAGATCCTTCTATAATCTTTTTATATATTTGGACACTATAATGAGATCACCATCTCGTCTACTTTTTCTTTCAGGCTTTATATGCTACACTTCTTGAGTCCTTTCCTTATCTATGTCATAAATTTAACTCCTTACCTTTACCCCACTACTCTAAAAACTGACTAAAGTGTCAAAGCTGTAGGTGGCTTTTCAATCTTTTGAGTTAATATGTCATTTTAAAATTTGGTGGGTCCAGCTTTGGTACAGTCCTTACCCTTTTTTTTTTTTTTTTTTTCTTTTTTTTAAAGCAGAAAGATCTGCCTCCATGACACTGCTGAGTGTTACAGAAGCTGCCACTTGGGAGCACTGGTCAAATCCCCCCTCCCAAAAAAAACCAACAAAAAAGCCCCACAACCACAACAACAAAAGAGAACAAACAAACAAACAAAAAAGCACTCCAAAAGGTGACTGCTAATCCCTACGTGTTGGCTGTTACATCTGGGACCTGATGGTTATTCCTTTGAGCATCCATTCCAGGGCTTAGAAAAAAGAATAAAGGCTCGAAATTTCCTTGCTCCTGTATTATAAACCACACAGGTCACACAGGGTTGAGGAAATCCTCAGCAAAACAATTCAAGGTCTGCCCTGGAAAATGCATAATGCTCTCTTATGAAGGGATTTTTTTGTTATGGACTGATTAGTGAGAAGAAATCACGAAACACTGAAGCCCTGGGCTGTGCTGCAGCATTAAATAATTATAGCCAGTTCTTGCAGTTCTGTCCGTGAGTTAGTAATGAAGTGGCTATGTCCTTCCTGTCAGTGTTTAGCAATATTAAGTCCTGTGTCTCTGAGTTATGTGGCAAACATGAGCAGAGAATCCAGGGGAAATGCTGCATTTATTTTTCAGTACTGTCTACAGTCTCGTGGAGCTGGCATACTTTGTACCAAGAAAAGACAATATTTTTTTCTACTAGCAATGAAAGAAAAAAGTAACTGGGGGGGCGGGGGGGTGGGTGTTATTTACCATATTGTGTAAAGAAGAAGATACTGATGATGGTTTTTGGAGGTAGATGTGCCAAGAATTGTCAGACAGAGAGTGCTGGAGCTGATGCTCGGTAGCATGATCAGGAGCAGCCACACCAGGGACAAGGTCACACAAGTGCAAGAAAGATAGTGGGCTAATGCCTGTATTGCCATCATTTGCTGCAAGGTCAGCACCCAGACATGCACTGTGTATCACTTTAAAGGGTTTGTTTCCAGCTGTAATTCCATGTATGAGCTGCAGCTGCTTTCCTTGGCTGCTGTACATCCTATTTGAGTCTTTCTATAAAGATGGGAAAATTTTTTAAGCAGAAAAGTACCATGAGACATATAAAACACCCCAAGTAATTTTTTTTTTTTAACATAGGCAGACTGGAACTAGCAAAAAACGATAGTTATTGGGGAAAAAAATGCCATCATTGGCTTGATTTGCTCAGGTCTGCCTGATCTTATGAGAACAGAGCTACACTTTCTCACATCCTCCAAAGCGTGCCTGAGATCTATTCCTGAAACTGCATCCAAGTGATATTCATTAGCAGTTCTACCATGCATATTTATTTTGCACTGCAAATGATAATGTGTGAACAACAAAAGGGATAATGTCATTATGGAGGCACAAGTAGCAGCTCTGTACTTGTGAGCAGGTTTATGTTCTCATTCAAAGTGTTTTCTGCTCCAAAGATTTGTCTGCATGACATGTTTGGTTAAAGTAGCAGACAAACAAGTATTTGTTCCAGGAAATTTAAATCCGGATTAAACACATTTCTATGCTGATTAATAAAACATCATTTAAGTACTACCTTGTGCTGCGCTTTTTGTACAGATCCCCCACATCCAAGAAAATAGCCAGGGCAGAGATGGAATTAAAGCCTGTCTTGTTCTTCAGGAGTGAAAACGAGAGATGTAGTTTAGGCAGCCCATCCTGGAGATGGCAGCACTGGCCACATTTCCCGAGATTATGTGTGTTTTGTCTTCTCATGCTTTACTTGAGCAAAACTTTGGCACAAACCCCGATGCCAGGATTTATATCATGAAGTATGGAAAGCCTGCAGGGCTCCACACAGATGCCTTTTACAGCACCTTTTGCAATAGCACTGGCCTACCCACGAGCTCTGTGGTTTTAGTGGCTCACAAACTACATGAAGAAAGATGTGGTTTTTGAAGGAAATAAAAATCACACCCAGGAAAAGAAGGTCTAAAAGGTGCTGAGAATAACGTGAGAATATGAAGAGACAGGAAAATGTTTGTATCTCACCTTGAGATGGCTCTGAAATCTCTACCGAAGGAAACAAAGGTAAGCATAGAAAGTTACAATGAAGCTTTATAAAGCTATTTTTGTGAAAAAAAAGCAAGCTGCTCGTGTGTTTGTCTCACATTAGAAGGCTGTAGGTGACTGGTGCATGCACAGGCTCCCTGGGTCACACAGCAGGAGCTGTGCTGTCCTGCCTCGAGCGGAGCCACTGCCGTCACCCCACCCCGAGCACTGACTGCACAAACAAACAAGGGGCTGTGCCAGGACCTGCCACATCTGGGAATGTTTCTGACAAAATGAATTGCCTTCAGTGAAGAATAATTCATCACAGCTGAACCACTTTTGGTAGAAAGCACTGGCTGAGCAAGCCCTTTTTGGCAGGAAATACTTTTTTTTTTTTTGCTGCAGTTTCTGATCAGGATGAAAAATGCCTTCCCTGAAGTAACCAGCAGACTGATAGCCTGGACAGGAAACAGGGACGCATGAGGAAAGGCCCCTTGTCCCAGGAGTACACTCTAGGTGCAAAGAATAGAATATAATAGTCTCTTGTCTGTACAATGTCAATAACCCCATGGTAAGGGATGCTCCTGGAAGATAGAGGAGTGGCAGCACAAGGACATGAATGTGGATCCTCTGCTTCCAAACAAAAGGTATCAACTCTGCCTAGGAGACTTATATAAATCTCAGTATTTCCTAGGAAGGGAAAATTCTTATGAGAGAAATGTTTCTTTTTTAAGGAAGGAAGTGCTCATTCTCTGAGAACAACAGCCATCCAACACTGTATTTCTAGCTTTCAGAAGAACTTCTCAGGACCCACTGAACCTAATTACTTATTTCTTATGTCATGTTTTTTGCAGACTTTCCTCACTAAAGTTAGTCTGGGGTATCCTAGAAAACCTGGACTCCAAGAAAAAAAAAAAATGCCAGCTGGGTTTTTGTTTTGAGATTTAGGAAATATTACCATCTTTCCTTATGATACAATAAACAAAGCACCTATTGAAACAAATGGACAGCTTTCATTTTTCTCTCTTCTCTCCAATAAATTACAGCTTATTTGTATGAAGCAAAAATTAGCTGAGATTAAATGAAACAACTATCCATGATCACCTTGACCTTTGTAACAACAGGGCACGAAAGACTTTTCTGGTCTCACCACGGTTTTTTTCAGTTTGGCACATCTGTGGCTGCCAGGTGTGGGTGAGGGCTGAGATCTCACCCCATATTACAAGAGAGCTATGAGACTGAGGGAGTTCTCATGGATCCATCAAAATTTTCATTTTTCTCTGCTTTCATTTCAGTTTTGATTTTCTTATGTTTACACTGCAGTAAGGGATAGCAAAGTACAAAACCAAAACTCATTTCCAGCCTTCAGAAAACACATAAATGGGTTTAGAAAAGGTTGCAGTGAAATACTTCAATAACATGCAAGCCTTCGTCTCTGAAGAGTTTCATATCAATATCTTCGTGGAAACAAACCTTTTCCTGATTTCAACAGGCCAAGTGTTTCTCCTTAAGATACATTTCAAGGCTCTTGCCTAATTGCACAGACACAGCTCACAGAAACCTTAGGACTTTCTTCAGGTTTTTCTGAACTTTCCCAAGGTAAAAGTACCATTTTCTATTCCATTTTCCTGTGGAAAACTGTTGTTGTTTAACATCCCCTAGACTTTTGCAGCAAAGCCTGAAACATAAAATTTTTTTCCTCAGATTTTCCAAACCCCTCCACTTTACAGCTGGGAGTCCAGAAGAGAGCACAAGACATTTCCTCAGTGTCCTCACTGGTGACAGGCACAGGCAGAAAAGCTCCCTGGAATTGGAACCATGCTCTTAAATCCATGAACTTTTTGCGAAGCTGAACATATGCTGTTCAAGACCCACTAGCAGAAGGAGGGCAACTTGTCTGTGAGCCAGCTGCCTCCTCATTTCCCTCCCAGTGCCCTCCTAAGAAGCCCAGAGGGTAACAGAACTCTTGCTTTATTACAGCCCCTCTCTGTCTGGATTAATGCACTCACTGCAGCCTTCTAGCAAGATGCCAAGCACTCCACTGCTCAAGTAATAGACTGTAATATCCCCCACATTCAGGATGAAAAAACCAGAATACAATTAAAAACAGAATACATAATATTCACTGAAATAAAACAGATTTCCAATCAATTAAAGCAGACTCTCCATCCAATAGCACCAGACAAATAATACATTTACAAAACTAATCGGTTCTACACAAGCTGAGCTAATGAGTGTCATTTGGGTCACATCCTCAAATTGCAAATAAATGTTATCATTTATCAACCTAACACATTACTCAATAAATCTTCTGCACCACCGTTCATACTTATCAGCTGTGTCATTTAATATTCCTTTCTGGTTTAGAAAACTATTTCCTCTGGTGCCTGACCCCTTGTAATGGAAAACTACTGAAAACAGACAGTAGCTAATTCAAGAATCATATAATTTGGAGCTAAACAGAGATGTGAATGGTGTTGAAATGCTATAATATTAATTTTTCAATAGGTCTCCTCCCAGGTTGGAAATATTACAAGATGTTGAGAAAAAATTTTCATTTAAGGAAAGTCAAACTGTAGTTAATGCCATAAGAGATTTTATGGCATGGAAAATCATGAAAATTATTGCCTTCTGTCCAGTTAAGAAAACCTGTTTTCTTATTTATGCAATGGAAACTTGGACACTTCCAATTCCAAGCATAAAACCTCCCTATCCCAGCCACTATGATGATGCACAGCACACTCTATCACCAAACTGATGCTTTTGGTGATTTCAGCATTTCCCAATTACTGCCCAGATGGGAATTAAAAAGGAGGGAGCTTCCAAAACCTACCCATTTAACCAATGTCCCTCTTCCCCCAGTGACAACCAGAAGGGAAATAGGTCTTGTTACCCTGTGGGTGATACCTGATGAGTCTTTTCCTTCATCCCAGCCTGTTTCCTGAGCCAAGGCTCACTGCAGACTCCACTGCATAGCACAGAGAGAAACCTTTTCCCAACACATCCATTCCAGAACTGAATTACTCAGATTCATCTTCTTCACTGCAGACACATAAAAACAAAGGCATAGAGCCACTGGGACACATCTGGGAGGGACATCTTGTGACTGACCTTCTCCAGAAGTGTGCTTTCATGTCTCAAGAGCATGTTTAGAGTGACTGCCGAACACTAAAGGAGTTATGAACTGCAGTGTCCTCTTTGTGCTCTTGCTTTACAACCCACTGCATGGCTGTACACAATATATAGGCACAGGACCACATATTACCAGAAGGGCTCTCACCAGCAGTGCTCTGGGTAGTAAATGATTCATTCAACAAACACAGCTGAGCCAGGTGCATTGGTGGTCAGCTGGTTTACGAGGATCTGACTCACTTCTCATTTTCAAATCCCTTTCCCCTCACTCCTTCTGCTTGCTGCTATTTTTCCTCTGTTCTGCCCCACTGCTTCTCTGGCCAGCACCCCTGCACTGACTCAAGTCCCCTCTTTAACACGAAAGGGACCTTAAAGATCATCTCACTCCAACAGCCCTGCCAGGGGCAGGGACACCTTCCACGAGAAACATGAGCAGGATGAGTCAGCTCTCAGTGGGAGCAGTGGGAGTAAGGACTGTGCACACCAAATGCAAAGCTCTGCAACTCTGCCAAACTGGGGTTGCAAAGAGTTCCCCACTGGGGAAGTTTTTATTACAAACAGTTAGCTAAAAGCACCCCTGGTACAAGAGGGTCTGCTGTCAAATAACATGTTTTCATAGATATAGCAGGAGAATAAATCCAAAATAATGTGGCTTAAATTACGAAGCCAAAAGCAAATATAAGTGTGGAGAGTTATAAGCAACTGAACATTAAAGGTTGGTTATGGGAAGTGTCAGACAACCTTGACTTAAACATACAATTCTCACTACAGATATGGTTCCCATATTGCCTATAAACAAGTCTAGATCTAGTGAAATACCTCAGTATAGGCTGTTTGGCAACCTTCAAGAACTGGCCTTTAATACATTTAAGTTCTACCTTATCTTAGTTCCCTGAGAATGTATGGTAACAAGGCAAATATGCCATTCTGGATTTTTGTATCAACAGAACTCAGACAAAAATGCCAACACCTCAGCTTCTCCTTTGAACTGTAGATTTGATATTACTGATTTCAGTGAGAGCCCTGAAAACTTAACAGCACTGGAAAACCCAAATTGGTATCTGCTGTGCAGATCTGAGAGGGAGCTTTACACTTGGCTGTTACATTTATTTTAATGTTTGTTTATATAATTTAATAAACGCAAGAGTACTAAAGATGGAATGTAGCAATGTGTAAATACCTTGAAAATGTATGCAAAACATTTATGGCACAGCATAGTCATAACACATCAACCACTATTAAAAACCCATTTACTTGAATTTTAGGTTTGCACTTCACACTGCTAAATATCTTAGATATGTTTATCCAGCCATTTCTAATGTAACATGAAACATTAAAGTAAATGCATTTGTAGTGCCTGTTGACCACTTTAACCAGTTCAATAAAGCATGAATAATATGGTACATGCACAGAAATGTTGAATAAGTATTGGGTAAATCATCCTTATTAAAATATTCATTCCCCATCCTAAAGTAACACCTTTTTTCTTTTTGAATGCTAATATGCTGAACTCAGATGAGTTATAAAGTCTCTTTGTGCTTTCAGTAAATATTTTTCTTTGTGAGCCCAGTCTGTGTGCATTGTGTATGTGGAGATACTTCAGGTAAGTGTTTTCTGACAGTATTTACATTTGTATATGCACGTCACCTGCAATGACAATGAACAATTGTTAAACATCTTGTAGAGCTTTGCCTTTGCTCCAAACTACTTCTTTCCTCTTGCATATAAAAAAACCTGCTGTTTCCTTAACTAACCATTTTTCAGCATTTCGAGAAAAGTTCAGCTTTATAATCTGGAAATATCTTTCTTCAGTCACATTACGTACTTCAGGAAACTTTTAGGTATCTCACTAGAGGTGGACATGCAGGCTGTTCCATGAGAGCATCTATTTTTCTAACATGTAGAGTTGAGAACTTGAGAGCATTCACAACCCACATTCTACTATTTGTTCTTTCACTCTAGTGAATATTTTTGCACAGAAGTAGCTACTTGATGTCCACGGGGATGTGATCTTTATGCAAATGTCTTGCTTGTTTATTTTGTGAAGATACATTCTATACCTTTATTCCTTCGCTAAACTGTTTTTCTTTTAATTACCTCTTTGTGCCATGCATTCATTACAGACATGCACAGCCAATTTCCTCTCTGCTTTCTGTTTTCCTTCCCCTGTTCAGCAGCGTGCAGAGCCCCAGCCATTCCCTGCATTTATCATTCCTCTTCCTACCACAGCTTCTGCAGAGCTTGGGCTTGCATGCTGAGGAACAACCAGAAAAAAACCCCTCCCAACCATTTAACAAGACTTTGAGCACCAGTCACCTGGATTTACTCTGTGGGTCTTGAAGCTGGTATTGATCACAAGGAATAACAACTCTGAAATAGTGGATTCTGGACAAAGAAATAGGAACAGCAACAAGGTTTAGGTTTTTTTAGCCATGCTTCTAAGTATCGAATGCTCCATTATGAAAGCCGTTCTGGTTATAATTCTTCCCTTATCCTAACTTCTTTCTGCTGCTTGCTATTTTCAGTAAAACCTAATAAATAGTTTCTCTAGGGTTTTGTTTTCAAGGATACAGAATAATGGTAGTAACTTGCCTCAGGTGCCTGTTCACCATGGTTACCACGTCGAGTTTCAGAGCTGCCCATCGACCAAGCTTTGGACCGCCAGGATTTGGGCTGGAGGAATGAGCCCTGAGCAGGACAGGGAAGCAGATTGGGGTCTCCTAAGGTAGCAGAATAAATTACAGAGTAATTGCCACTGTCTAAGCAGTGACAATCATAATTTATTTTTCCACAAGATATAACATCAGAAGCCTGAAAAAATCCCCCCACCCTTTTAAAGCCAGGCAAATTAACACAGGTTTGTAATCTGTCTCATCCTGCAGTTATTTGACCTTGACCTTCCCCTCAAATTTCAAAATTTTCACTCTGAGCTCTGCTATTTCTTAGTTTTGCCCGTCTTCAACAGTATGCTTAGATCTTAAAAAGATGTGTCCATAGCAGCAAGTAGAAAGCAGAGGACAATGAATTTTAGACTTTGATTGCATGCAAATTAGAGACGTAAGAACGCATCAATATGCTGCTGTTCTGAGAAATGACTGAAGCTTATTTTCTCACTAGTTTTATGGTTGTAGAAGTCTGACTTGTAGGAAGGTTTTTTAGATTTATTTAGTTATGTCACAATGCAGGTTGTGCTCTGTCTAGTGCAATGTCTGCTGACTGAGTTTTCAAGATTAGTAATTATTCTCTAATGATGAGATTCTGAAAAGCATCAAAACATCACCTAACCAGTGTGCTCCCTTGCCACGGATTTTATTGCACACGTTAGTTGATGTTAGCAGTCTGTTTTACTTCAGCTCTGCAGCATTTTGGATATCTTTTTGCAACTGCTTCAATAAAGTTTTGGTAGAGAGCTCAGAGTGTTAAGCACATGTTCACCATTAACAATAATGGCAGTCATGCACATACTGCTATCACAACTTCATTTACTAATTGCCTCCAAGGCTTTATACTCTAAACCAAATACGTTAAGTGCAGCATTTGCCAGAATACACTTGAGTTTCTTTTCATTCATACTTCTGTTCCAGGTTCCAGACAGACCAAATATTCTGATCGTGTCACTCTTTGATGCTAAATTGGATACAAATGTACTCAGATAATTAATCACACTTGGTGCTTATTGTGCATCTTTCTTATTATTATGCAAGCAGATTTCTCACAGCTTGTAGTTCGTTATCAGAGTGCATGGAAACAGCTGATTACCTCCCTTCTCCTATAATTACATTAACAAAAAGGTCAACTTGCTTTCTCTGTGTATTTTTGACCACGCAAAATATTTTGAGAAAGACTCGTTGTCAAAAACAAAAGAGCACTACTCCACATTATCCAGGTTTCAGTTGCCACTGTCAAACATTGGATGCTCAGAAACACCCAGTATTCCCATCCCCATAGGCAGCAGAAGTAAAAGAAAGAAATGCCTTCTGCTATCCCACAAATAAATTCTACTCTGAGTTGGACTCTTCTGCCTCTGCCTGGACAGGGTCGTGCCCAAGGAAAGACTCTGCTGTGGCTGTTACACACATGAAGCATCTTTTTCTGTTACAGCTACTATAATTCAACTTTCCTCCATTTAAAAACAATCAATAGTCTATGTTCTCTGGATGAACTTTTTTAATAAGCTCTTGCTCTCATTTTTAAACAGAACTTCACTGAAAGGAGGCTTAATGTGGTTTGGGATTCACACGAGGGCCCAGGGAAAAAAGATAGTAATGATACGTACACAGAAACATACCTTGACTTACTTGTTTGTCTTTTACGCTGATGTCAATAAGTTTGCACATCACTCTCTTTCCCAGGAAGAGTCATACTCTGGAAGATGCCACTAGACTATCCTCCTTCCATGGCAGTATCACTCATGAAGCAAATAGAGGCTTAATATTAACAGGGTACCCTAAGAGTAACAGAATACACCAAAAAATAAGAGTGCAGAATAAGCCTACATTTAGATTAATTTGGCTGCAGGAGCACATTTTCCATGGATCTGTATTTCCATTGTTAAATTATTTAAAAAAAAAAAAAAAAAACACAACCAAAATTAACGTGACTCAAGTTGCAACAATTCACTGACTTTTTTTCATCATCACTCTGGGTCACTGGTGCTCAGATTTTTTGCTTTCCCCAGGTATTGCTGTACTCTATGTCTGTAGTCTCAAGAAAGATGTTTTGGGTCCTTCCTTCAGAAACAGGTGCTCATCTTCCAGCCAGCCCGCAGCTCCCTCTGTCATTTTGGCCTTCCCACCTTGGGGACCTGCCCAGACCCCTGTGCAGCTGCCTGTGTGCTCTGAATAACACGTGGACATTTATATCTGGAGCAGCTAAAACTTACGTGCTTGAGATACAGACACAGTCCAGCCCTTGAATGATGGGTAGCGCCTAAATAGCTTCATATAAATCATGTAGATGATGTATATTTTTTAAACAAAGTAGAAGTGCTAGTTGGTGAACATTATTTTTATTTCATCCTGACAGTATGCAAAATTTTATGGTTTCATTAGACTGCAAGAAAGTGCACATTTAAGATTTTAACTTCCTTTTTGAGATCCCATAGTAGATATTTTGCTTTTTTTTTTGAGTCTGCATTGTATTATTATTGATGATTACCCCTTTTTATCTGATAAATTGCAGGAAAATGAAGAGTGGCTTAAATTCTATACGGAAATTAAGAAATTTGCTGTCAAAAGATTAACACTGTATCGACTCCATCCAGCATTCTTTTCAAGACTAACATTGAAGGAGAATTCATCATCTAACCTTCCCCTAAATATCGAGCATTAGCCCATCTCTGATACAGAAGAACACTACTCTTATGAAAAGCTGTGGTAAACATAAACCAGAGAAAGCTTTGTCCAAGATGCTCTAATTGGCTCGATCCACTGAAAATAAACATAGAACTGCTGTGTCCCAGAGCAGCAGATAAAATCACCCTCGTTCACCCTGTGCAGCTTCTGCTGAGCTCTACATACAGCTGAGCAGATAGATTTTCCTCACTCAATATTTCGATAGGAAGGGCTGCCAATCAAGCATTCATTTCCAGGAGATGGATGAATCTGGGCTAGAATGGGTTGTTTAACAGCCATGGTTTCTTGTGTTTGTAAGAAAACTCTTCAACTCAATTCTGTCCCACAGTGCAATTACAAATCCTTGTTTCTTTCCATACATCTTCTTTTGTTTGAAAAAGAGAACGCTTGAGCAGTTACTGTGCTTATTTGCATCTGGGCATTTTACAACACATACCATCAACCCTGTTCCCCTACATAATTATATCAGTTCTGCTTTTTCCTGGGGCTTTCTTCTCCTCATTATGCCTTCACCAGCCCTAAACTTCTCTGTGTGTGCCTCTAAATTATCTTCTGGACCTGATCAATGTTTGGAGCTTTAATCAAACTGAATTCAGACTTCACATCCTTTCTCATTAGTTTCTTTACACTTAAAAAAAGTGTAAAGACAAGTAACATTCATTTTTATTCTGCTTTGGAATCATTTCTGGAATCAAATTATCTTTCCCATCTGGATGAAGCTGTTGACTTTGCTGGGATTGTATGTGTAGATATGGATACAGAATATAATGAGACCAATGGATGCTTAATAAATTAATGCTTTCAGAAAATTAGTTGTCCTCTTTGATGGTATAAAGCAGTGGCACTAAATCAATCATAAATATATATTTACAACATAAAGTCCTCAATTATTTTCCCAAAGGCTATTTTTATTTGTTTGTAAATTTACTAGGAGGCCAATTCCCTCTGGAAGACCTTATGAAATTTCATAAACTTTTTATTTTTTTATTAATTATTTCCCTCTAGAATTAAAAAAAAAAAAAAAAAAAAAAAAAAAAAAAAAAAAAAAAAAAAAAAAAAAAAAAAAAAAAAAAAAAAAAAAAAAAAAAAAAAAAAAAAAAAAAAAAAAAAAGGTACCTCAGGCACTTTGTACTACTCTGGTGTGTCATATGCATGTTTAAATATTTACTACTTACACATAAGCATCCCAGCACAACAGAAAGTAGGGAAGAGAAACTTTCAATTGGCTTCCACAGCAGCAGGTTTTCTCTCATCACTGTTTTTAGACTTCTGTGCTAGAGGGACAAAAAAATAATATATATTATTATATTTTATATAATATATAAAATAATTTCACATATTAATCACAGTACATTTTGAAACTTCTGTGTGATTCTTGTACCTGTTTCCTATGAACATGAACCCCATTTTCACTGCTAAAATATTGGAGCCTTTTCAGAAGGCAAATTGTCCACAAGGTTTATCCTTGCAAGAGCACAGTTATTCTCTTTTTTCATTCTTTTTCAAATATTATTATATGAAACAAGAGAAATCTCTGCCCTTAGATAATTATCCTAGTAAACTAGTTTCACCTTATATCAAAAACAAACCAATAACTATAGTGTAACAGAAGACATACCCTAACATAAATAAAAGGAGGTTTAATCAGTTCTATGATTATATGACATGAAGGTAAAATCACAGCTTCAGGTCTCTGATGGGCAGAAGGTGTATCTCATCTTGTTTTTGGAGACTCAGGAAATTTCTAATTATGCAGTTTTGTATCACTGCTTTAGATTTCAATCTTGTTCTTCCTTTGCCTCCTCCCATTTTTATTTCTATTTTTCTAGAGTTTTATTTCTTCCAAAGGCAAGCTTAGAGCACCCACTCAAACTGTTTGAGCTCATATACTCAGGGCCACTTTGAAAACATGAGATGAAATACTATTGTTCTCTTCTGATATTCCCTGGGCCACAACATGCTCTGAACATATACCTTCTCAAACCCTAATTATACTATTTGGATTAGCAGAGTTTGCTGCATCCCAGGAGGAACAATCAGTCTGGAGGCAGCACAGATCTGTCCTCCTCTTCTTGCTGTGTCAGAGCTGAAGTCTGGATCAAAATCATCACCCTTGTGAAAGAAGAACAGATGGACAACCAAAATTTAGAATCTCCCTGGAATTCCACTCGAATACTTAGCAGTTTTTCTTGTGCTGTTGCTGCTGTTTTATTAAACAGAGAAAGATTAAAAAGTATCATCTCACTGAAGAAACTGAAAATTGTAATGAGTTTTTTGGTCAGCAGCAGTGATTATATTAGCTTTCCCTAAAACTGGGTACATTCAAATTCTCATCTAATTACATTTTCAAAATGAAGCAGAGGAGAGAAAGGTCATAGCATTATAGCATATTTTGTTTTCCTCTGAAAAGAGTACAAGAATAGTTTCAATGAAAGCAGTTTGAGATTATGCTTGATAATTTGTAATTAACTCTCCAGGGTGCTGTGAGGCCTAATTAATTACTTATTGGAAAGCATTTGGAGATCTTTGGATGAATGTTGCTATAATAATGCCAAGAATTGTTGTTGTTGTTGTTATTGTTAGGTATTTTCCATCCCCAAATGCAGTTAGGTGGAAAATGTACCTTTATTACCTTATGATGTCTTACAGGCAGGACTAATCTGCTGAAAAGCAGTATTTAAAAGCTGAGAATAATTCTCTCTGCAGCAGAAAGCTGGAGATACTTTTTCTAAACCTGTGAATATAATTTATGAGTAAGTCAAATACATAAATTGCATTCAGAAGTTTCACAGTAATAGCACACTTTATATTCTCCATCTGCAGAAAAGCAGGTGCATCTATTTGTAGAATTTGTCTTAAGTTATGAAACTGTCTTCAGTGCTATGAAACTAGTGCATCATGAATGCCTTTGTGCTTTTTGGCATCCAGCATTCGTTCCCAGGCCTGTCAACAGGAACGTGCCACCTGTGCAATTAACCCAAATTAATATAAAAATGGAGGGTCATGAAGATATTAGGATTTCTATTCAAACCAGGATGATACCTCGCTGCATAATATCAAGAAACCAGTCCATCTAATATTTATTTTTCAAAGCACTTGGGTTTGCAGAGGAACAGACTCACATGTAAAAAAGATGACAGATGTTAGCTCTTCTCCCAAAAGCCAGAGAAGAAAAGGACAGCTTAAAAAACACCACCAACTTGCAGGAGGCTCGAGCTGGAGGAAGGAGCTGGCTTTTGCAGTCAAGTCTCTGCTGTTCAGATGAGCTCTGAGCTGTCGAGGAGGGAAACTGTGAGCAGTGAAATAAAAGCTATGTGCAAGGACTCGAGAGCCTTTCAGTCTCTCCACACAGAACTCAAAAAACTGTTCAGACTTGGTACAGAAACTGAGAAATCTGTAGAGAATTTTCTCAGAATTGTAGCCATTTTTCTTCCCCACTCCCTGATCTTTCTATTTCACGGGAGCTAAATCTAAAGCAATTGGTTAAATCACGCTCTGTAAGCCCTAATCATATCTAGTTGTTCATCTTCAGTACCAAAACCCCTTGAAAACACCTGCAATTGTGAAAAAAGGGTCTGATTGTGTTACACTGAAGAGTCCAAGGGATAAGAAATATTTCTGAGGAGTCCCCACTGTGAAGAGCTAACAGCCTGAGAGCCTAAAGCAGGATGCTTTGCTATACATTGTTTAGACAAACAAATGCTGAAGTTTGAAGATAGTATGTGTCTTTCAAGTGCAGATCGACCCTGGAGGAATCTTGCCAGTGCTGTAAAAGTGTAGGTGAAAATAGACACAAATATGCATGTGATCTATGGTACTCATAACAACTATCTGGAGAAATATGCTTTACTAGTAGCATGTGTTCATACTTTCTTCAGAAGAAGAAAGAACTCAAAATGTATTGCTTTCAATATTTTTCCATGTAGTAATACATTTATGGATAAAGCTCGAGATAACTGTATAAAACTGTTTTTCATGGTGTTGAATGTGTAGTTCCCTCAAGCATTAGCTGTCTCTAACAAGCAGGTTGTGGTGGCTCTCTGTTTACCTTGTCAACAGCACTCATTTCTGTTATCACTCTTCTGGAAGAACAAAGTTTCTAGATATGCCTCAAAGGTGAACGTAATTACGCTGTTTACATTGTTATTCCTACAGGGATCATAAAATAGTGCTTAGAATGATGTTTACAGTCATCAGCAAGGCAGAAATCACTCTGTACATACGAGGAAGGCAGAAAACAATACCCCTGCACTGACTAATTACAAATGGGACTGCGCTGTGCAAAGATCCCCCGTCTCGCATGTGATCTGGGTGCTGGGTACATCAGTAGCCTGAAGCAGCCAGCAGTTTCTCTGTCCATCAAAACAACATTTCTCTGAGGTGTTTTCTTTTCACTGGGGCCCTGCAGACAGCGTGACTTAACCAGTTTCTTACTTGATAGTCAAAGCAACAAAATAAATAACCCAAACATAATGATGTATGCTTTAATGCACCGACTAAAACACATCCTTCTTCAGTGCCAAACTCTTCTGTGAGGGTCGGCAACAACGTGAAACCCACAGAAAAGTTTCCTTTAACTTCAGTGTGGTTTGGGTCAGAAGTTTGCAGTGGGGCTCACAAAAAAAAAAAAAAAAAAAAAAAAAAGGAGTGAAGTGGGAATTGTGCTGCAGGGGGGTTCACACAAAGGGAGCACAGCTGCTCATCCTGCTATGTACCTCCTGTGTACCTCGGCAGCATTTCAGATCTCTCTGTGGTTTTGTCTGTGTCACTCATGTTGGCCTCACAGGTTGTTTTTCCACGTTAGTAGTGTCTGTAATTTTTCTTTTCCTGATGATACCAAGCACATTTCCCTGAAGAGCTGAAAACAATAATCGATCGTTTGCAAATGTGGAAAACATGACACTGTGTGCAACAATAGCATTAAAAAACCTCCTGCAGTTATTTATTCTGTGTTACATTGTGTTACAGGACCCTGAGTTGACCTGAATTCTCAACATGCCTTACTGTGCAGTGAGAACACAGATATAGCAACAATTCTTAAAGTTACTTCTCTAAAATATACAAGAAATACTGATTTAAGACAGCTTAGCAAGGATAATTTGTGTTTTGCTTTAGATTATGACTTGGAGGCAGTTGGATTTTAGCACACCACCTGGTATTTTCCTTATTTCCTGATAGCTAATCACCAGTAAGCCTGTTCCATTCAAGCTCAGGTAGCTCTGATGTGATCTTATATTCACAGTCTTCCTGTTGTAATATTAAGTTTTTCCTGGCTGACACTTTACATTCATCATTTGGTAACTTGGTAGTCAAATATCCTTGCTGTTTGCTGAGGAAGAGTGCAGGGGAGGCATCAGCTCCACTGCACGACCATGGCAACGTCAGCCACAGAAGTTCAAACTAATCAGCTAACATCATCAAATATGTATCATAAAACCCCAAAAGCTATCATTTTGGAGAGAAGAAACATAATAAAAGAACTACAGCATATGAAATGCATCAAGGATACAGCAAAACCAATTTTTGTGAGAATCCTTGGACCTTGTCGACACAGCACTGTTGTTTATAGAGGCAATTATGCTGCTGTAAACATACTGCTGATATAAAAGTGCAACTTTAGGAGCTAAACAGATGGAGGACATACCTTTACCCTGGTTAACTGGGACAGTGCAGGAGTCTGGGGAGCCCCTGTGGGACAGTCACGCTGTATTGCTGGCTCAAAGCGGTCACCTGTGGGTCACACTGAAACCTCAGGATTGTACTGGGGTACAAGAAGGAGTCTGGGGCACTGTAGCTACACCTTAAGTACCTAAACCATAGAATTATGGAACGTTTTGGGTTGGAAGTGACCTTGTAAAGGTCGTCTTGTCCAACCTCCTGCCACGTGCAGGGACACCTTCCACTGGACCAGATTGCTCCCATCCAGCCGGGCCTTAAATCTAATAGTACTCTGGAAATTACTGCCCAGACACCAAAAAGAGTTTTGAGGGGTTTTCAGTCATTTGTCCTTTTTTTTTTTTTTTTTTTTAATTTAAAAAAAATCTGTCTAAGAGTGAGAGCTGGTGAAGTCACTGAGCACATAACTGCGGATGACAGTGAGGTCAGTGTTTCCACCAAGCTGTGAAGCTTGTTCATAGCACAGCACTTCCAGCTGCAAAACACAGGCCAAATTCAGGATTACTGCTGCCACATATATTTAAGAGGTGGCAATCATGAAAGAAAGGGCATAGAGTCTACCAGAGGTACAGTTCATGTATTATCAATTTCACAACCCATCTGTTAAACCCTGATCTCTCCAGACACTTCCAGCTTGACAAAATAAAGCTCTAAGAAGACAGAGGCATCTTCCAGTCACTCAGAAGACTGAGATAAAACATTTCCATGTCATGGTTTGCTGTATCTTTTTCCTCATTTGTACAGCATATTACAGTCTCACTACTCATTGAGATAGTATTAAACTATTTAAACTGAAAGTGGAGACAGTGTTGGCTGTTTTTCTCTTACAGACTTTTAAACTAAAGAATTTATCAGATCTCAAATAGTTCAGTGTTGAATCTGTGTTTGTATTATTACAAAGAGGCAGTTTTGGTGTCCTTGTCTTTCCAGAACACTATTTAGACTATACTTTGCAACTGGTTAAATATTTAGAATACTGCACTACCTCTAAAGCATTGAAAAAATTTCTGAACTGGCTGACATGTATTTCTTTCTTAATTATTTCTTATTTCACTATAGACAAATTCTCCAAGTCCAATAGCCCTTCACATATAAAGAGTCTCATTGATTTTGATGAACTTATTTCTGCATCTCAGTAATAATGGATAAATGTTTCAAATTAATAATATGATGAACTATCCTAGATACCATTATATAACTACAATTTTTAACTCTCTACATTAACATGATTTAGCAGTTAAGATACTAATAATGAATAAAAATATAAATATTTAAAATATTTATTAAAAAAAAATGAGTGGACCTGCCCATAAGCTTTCAGATACATGAATAAGACATGGCTGGAAGCACAGACAAAAGGCTTCACCATGGTGTCCTCATGACTTGTGCCCCTTCTCTGGACACCCATTCCATTTGGAGCAACCCCTTTGTTATGGCCCCAACCACATGTTAAAATTAAATTTGCTACTTCCACTGCTGCTTTAAATTCTACCTATCTTACTTTTCTGAGTAACACTCTAAATTTCTTTATTGTGATAATCTTTTAATTTGTAGATGGATAAATTAATGTGAAGTTTCTCAAGTGGACCAGAAGGGTGAGGATACATTCAAGAAATCTGTTTCTAGGAAGGTCTAAATTACATTAGCAGTATATTTTAGTAATAAAAATCAAGCCTGGCTCATTTCCTTGGGATTATGACTAGCTAGGAGAGCTAATGGCCCCAAGGAGTAGTCATTATTTTATTAGAAATCTTTTTATTTTATTTTGTTTTGTTTTTAATTAGGCAACAATTAGAAAAAAATCTGCCTTCTTTGTGTGTAAGAGGAATGAAAGCATCACTGGAGAAAAAAATACAATCAATCAGAGTAGGTAAAAGGCCTCTTTAAAAGGTTTGATAACCTTTGGTAAGATAACCAGGTTAATATTGCAACACACCAGTATTTTCTGTGGGGTTTATTTGTTCTCTCAGGTGTTTGTGTTTCTCTGTTCCCAGTGGGGTTTTTGTTGATGTTTTGAAAAATGAAGCATGTAGATTCTGAGAAACATTTGTAAGTATATCGTGCATGTTTGGAAAAGGGTTTTACAACATAATCTTTTATAATGGCTGGGTCTGTCTGACTTCAAATCTGTCAGCTAAAATACGTTGTAAATGGGTGAGGAAAAGAAACACTGGTAAATGTCAAAGATCTTTAAAACAGACAAACCCAGGAACCCTTGGGGAGAAAAAAAAACGAAACAAAACAAAGCAACAAAAAAGAAGAGCCAGAGTTTTACAAACCAGTCAATTTAACTTCTCTTACCAGAAAAATATTTGAAAAATATTAAATTAGCTCACTGCAAGATATTAGGGAAATGGGTAACAACCAGTACAAGTTTATCAAGAACTGTGACACTATGGTGATGAATTTCTTCACTGTGAGTTGTGTCAACTATTTTTCTGCATCATAATAAAAGAGACTGGTGCTATTCCATGCAATTTTCTTACACCAACATGACAGATGAGCTTGCTAGGGTGGACAGTGAAAAACTCTCAGTAAACCCACTCTGAGAAGGAAGGCAGGAGGGGCCAGAGTGTTGGAAGGTGAAGACCTGGAAAGTAGCTCCTGAGAGAGCTGCTGCATCCTCAGATTCCTGCAAATCCCTGTTTTATTAGTGACTGGTGAAGGTCAGAGCACAGATTTATAAAATCCAGACCTAACATGAAGAAAAAGGGAACTGCAAGCACACTGGAATATGAAAATGGGTTTTAAAAAAAATAAAAAATATCTTGAACTGTGGAGTTGATCTGAAAAGAAAAATAAAGGGGCTATTCAGCAGGAACAAATGTCATGGTTAAACAGGAACAATCAGCTGCTCAAATACAGGATGATGAAAAGTGTCTAGTTATTGGTGCTGTAAATCAGGAAAAGTCGTGGAGCTCAACCAAAAGTGGCTGAGGAGAAAAAAGTGTGACCAGAGGTTTACAGAATGTGCAGCTCACACAGGCACACACATACAGGTACCACCTCTGATCTTGGGGAAAGAGGCATGGACTATATGACAAGGTGATACAGAGATTTCAAAGATAAAGACAGGGGAAAAAATGTTTGAGATCAGACTGCTTATGAGGACAAGCTTTTCTAACTGTACCTGACCAGGTTGCTCTTGGGTTTCTCAGCAGCTTTTACACTTCTCAGGAAACGTTGTCAAAAATAGGAGAGGGAAGAGGCCTTCTCGATGTCTCCGATGAGCAGGGTCACACATCTTGAATAAAAAAAACTTAACCCACTGCAGAAAAATTGTTGTGCAAAGTTCAGACCGGTTTGATCTTCATTTTCCCAACAACTTACAAATTACCATCGTCTTGCAGGTTTTCTCTCTCCTTAAACGTGTTATTTGTAACTCTAAGTATTGTAGCTAAAGAGAACTAGGGCCTGTGACAGTGCTGTTTTCAGTTCAAGCACACTCTTGATGACTTTGTCTTTGTGAACTTATTTGTCTTTGCTTTGTGAAATTATCTGCCATTTGCTCATCATGTTCTGTAAATCCTCTGCAGTAATAGCTACATGCAACAGCCCTTCTGTCTAGTCAGCCGAGATTTGACAGCCTCTGTTTGTTAAACGAATCACTTCACTGAGACTTTGGAACACACTTTTCATCTCTCTCCATTCTCATTATCCAGCTAAGGTCCTTATAACATATGGTCCTATTTTCCTAATTGCATTCACCGTTACACGTCAAACCAAGCTAATCTTTCAAACCGTCAGGCTAATCAGAACAAAATGCATGGCCACTGTTTGCACACATGCTGGTAACAAGAGGGGAACAGGACCTACACGAATCAGAAAATGCCACCGAGTCCCAGCTGGCTTGTTTATCCCCACTTCATTTTATAAGATTATCTGAAATGCATCTTCTTCCGCATTTGTATTTTTGGAGTAATTTTCTCAGCAGAGAACTATTAGCACTGGTGAATGGTGTCCTACCAAGCCAGACCTTCACCATAAAGTACAACTTTCACCAGTGATTCCCGTGAGACAGATCTATAGGTGAAGGAATAATATTGTATAGTATGTTCTTATTATTCAGAAGAAAATAGATTATTTGACCACCTTTAAGGCAGCAAAAATGTAGAGTTAGTGTGGTAATTACCACTCCATTTTAGGTTTCTTATTTGATTAAAAAAACACAAAAAACATGTAGCTTGTCATTTACTTATCATAACTTTGACACAATCACATCAAGCCTCATCACTGCCCTAAGTTATCTGGGAACTTACAGAGAAAGGTTAGGGGAGATGTTACTTTGTACAGTTCAATGTGCAGCTGTAGAGTAAAAGAAACAAAGCCAAACAAAAACTCTGTCCTTGCATTTTAAATATATTTTGTATCTGGGCCAACTAATACATCATAGACAATTCCATAAAAGCTGTACAAAGTCAGTAGACCTGACCTAACTTCTAATGCATCTTCAGTAAATGACTGAATTTTCTTTATTCTTGAATAAACGTACCAGAAAACTGAAGTGTGAGCCATCAGTACTCTACTGAAGAACCTGCATTAGCTTGATGCTTTGATGCCAACCAAATTCCAACAGCTAAAAGCAGAGTGCACACACAGGAAAAAGGAATACTCACTGGGCCAATTAGCAATTTTCTATCTAAAAGCTCTTTTTCCTAATTCACCTTTAACAATCTTACAGTTTTCCCAATCCAGTAGTCTGGTGGAGGTGAAGCTGCTGCAGCTCCCTGCACTGAGATCCCACCAGCAGAGGGGCTGAGCACGCCCCACAGCCACACCACAAACAAGCATGTACAACACTCACATAGAAGTTGGCATGGACAGGATCACACAGATGGTACCAACAGCCCATCTGCCTCTCTGGGTGAAGGTCCATTTGTAGATCCCTCCACCAGCTGGGCTTGAGACGCCCAGCCCACCCAGTGGCTGGCCTCACAATCTTCCCTGTAGCCACTGTGAACCCCTGCCCCTTCAGCAGCCACCCCACAGATCCCCTGCTCTCCAGAGCCAGCCCTGAGTTAGGATTTTCCTGAACTCTGGTTCCATCCCTCAACATCCTGCAATACACTTTGTGCCGTGGGGCCCCATCTCCCTTTAAGGGTGTGTGTGGGGCTGAGCCTTTAACCACACACATGAACAAAAGCCACCCTTTCTCTGGGTTTGGCCTGAAAACACAGCACTTGTGCCCGTGGGCAGCGTTTCTCACAATGTTGCTCCAAAAATGTACCAGAGGAACAGGCTGAGAGCTTCTTCTCAGTGGGCAGCACAGGAGGTATAAACCCTCATCTAATTAAAATCTGGGTGCTGAGGGATAATTGGTTTATATGTCCAGATTCTGAGATATTTTTAGGTGTAAGTAAATGTTTCAAATATAATTAGCGCAAATCCTCAGAAGCCTACCTCAAAAATTAGTTTCTGTAAAAGCAATTTAGGCATCATTCCCCGTTCCTGCTCCATGGATATTCCTGTAAGTTGCTCCTGGTTACACAGATCCAGGGTTTCCTGATCTTATCTGTGCCTTATCCATGATAACAAGCAGTGAATGAGGGAAAAGACTATTTTCTCATATAAAGAGAACAGATACAGAATTCAAGGGTCCTGCTCTCATTTCACTCACACCTTGTGTGTCTTGGATTTATCTGAAACAGGAATTGTGGAACTGCCTTCTGTAAAAGAGACCTAAGTACTGCTCCATGGAAATGTATGTATTCACACTGGGGCCCTATTTAGTGCTTTGGTTTGATCTCTAGTCTAAAGTTATCTCTGAAGTAACATCAAAGCACGGTTTTAGAACAGTTTTTCTTACATGTATTACACAGAGTTGACTTTACACAATTCAACTGCTACGACTCACACTAGAAACCAAGTAGGTAGTTATTTAATGTGAGCTACATGTAAGTGCCAGGAGACGTGCATAGGAGAGGTAAAGGCTGCTAGTTTTAGGGAGCAAGCAGCCTTGAGTGGGGAGAGATTAAATGGACTGGTGAGTAATATGTTTGGGAAAGAGATGGCTGAGGTGGGATGCCACAGATGAATGTCAGGAACAACACCGAAAAAGTTGATGGGGAGCAATTATTTGCTATTTCTTACCACAGAAAAGTTTGGGATGGTGCACTAAATTAATTATTGTAATTTAAGAGCAGGAAAAGGGCAGCATTCTTTGCATGCATTCATGATTAAATTGTGACACTGATTATTATAAGGTGCTAAAATCATAAAAAGGTTCAAAAGCAATTGAACTAATAGAGGGAAGAAAAACACTTCTGGGGCTAATCTACATAGATGTGAATGCTGTGCAGGTGAGAGCAGAAGTGCCAGGCTGCAGGTATTCCTCAGGCATTTGCTGACAGTCCTGCCACAGAGGAAACCCTGAACTGGATGACTATTGCCTAGTCCACCACAGCCAGTTTCCTGGTTTATATTCTGAGTTTTCCCTGGACACAGAGGCCTCTCAGCAGATGGTTTCGACCCTGGACACTCCAGAACCCTTGGCAGGAAAGGGCAGTCACATCTCACAGCGAAAACCCCAGGCTACAGTGCTGGGCAGGCAGCAAAATAATTAATACCAGTCATGTAAATATAAAATTATTTGCTTTTAAACACATAATTAAAGTTCACCTAACGGCTAAAAGAAAGCAACTTGCAATTAAGAAAATTATGCACTTCTCTCTATTTTTTCAGGCTGTCTGAAGAAGAGGAGGAAAAGCATGCTTAGGAGCATGGATTTTCAGATTCAGATAATTAAGTTCTGCATTAGAGGCTTATTAAAATATATTGCCCAAGAGACCAGACAGAATGTGAAAGGGCTGGGTAAAAAACTTTCAGAGATAAAGAGAACAAAGCTGCAAGGCCTAAATGACCTTTTATTATTCCTGGATACCTTATGATGTTGGGAAAGGAAGACTGAAACAGATGGAGCTGTTAACGAGTTTGGGCAACAATAAGACACATGCTCAGAAAAGCTTTAGGAAAAAGCTTGCATTTCATGTGAAATACTGTGGGTCAGTTTAGACCAGTCAAAAGTAGAAGGGGAAAAGATAGGAAAGAGTCATAATGTTTTTATTATTATTAAAAGCCAGAAGATATAAAGGCTTTGCTCCAAATGAGCTGCAACTTTTGTTGAGGTAGATGATACCCCACCTGGCTCTGGTGGGAAGAAAAGGTTGTGTATATCTCAGGGGAAGGGAGATGAAGCTGGCAAGTCTATACCAGAGCTACCTGCCAGGATTTATGCCTAAATAAGGGAATTCAATCAAATTCAGCAAAAATCTATGGATATTGCACCTGCAGTCAACTGTTGCTTGAGAAAAGAGCACTGAAAATCTAGACTTTCTTTTTGAAAACTAAGGGCCTAGTAGGAGCTGAGGTGAGGTAGTTTAGGCTCCTAGGAAAGCCTGGGTCAATTCTCCTTGCACGTGTCTTAGCTATTGAACTGGGTTTGTGTCTTGCTAAACCACACCTGACAGAAAGGTTAGATAAGCTTTCTGTTACATTTCATACCCACCGCACACAATATATAAATGTTAATAATTTATTAACATTTGCCATTAATATTGCAAAGTCAAGCATTCATAAGCCAGGTTGTCTGGGCAACCTTCTTTTTCTGCTCTTTTTGGCACTGTATTGATGCAATCTGTAATTACACTGAGACTTGCTATTATTTCTGTAGGACCCTTGACTGGTTTGTTGAACAGATCAACCTGGGCTCCTTTAATGAGTACAGCCAGTCAATATTTTATTTCAGCCCCACTGTTAATTGTGTGGCTGCATCACATTCACCAGCACTGTTTAAACCTCGTGCTGAGGACTGACCTGCTAAACTCCTTGCTGACTTTCAAATCACATTCATTATTTCCCCAGTTTTGTGCTGAGCAACCATCCGATCTTCACGTCCACACCACAAGGACAGGCTGGCGACCTGATGACTTTATCGCGGGAAACTGAAGTACAAACAGAGGAAGGTCAAAATGGTTTGCTGATTTCGGATGTCCAGGCTAGGACCTCTGGGAAGGTGAATTTTTGAGAATGGTCAGCATTATGTGACGTGAGATATGTGCAGTGCACCCCTCCTACTGCTGTCAGTGCGTCTGCAAGCACTTGGGATTTCTGCACATCACACATGATGGTGTTCAGCTGCAAACCCAGAAACCAATGACCAAAGAGCAAAAATACCATAACTTCAAAATTCTACAAAAGGCTTACCACACTGGGTTCAACTAAACAGTTTTTATTATCCAAATTATGCTGTGTTTCCATCTTATTACTATACTATGTTATTCAGACCTTCCTTCTCTTACTCCCACAGGGTCCTGTGCAGTTGTGTCCTGATACTGGTTTTATGGAAGTACAGAGCAAACCTTTCAAAGGTTTTAACAGAGCCAGGCTTGGCCCAAAATGAACAATATCGAATGCTCTGTTCAATTTGGTGAATAATCTTTCCTCATGATACTGCAAACAGGGGTGAACTGACCCACACTGGGACCTGTGTGATTCCCTCATTCCCCTGCCTTCCACCATGCAGCTAACAAAATTAATAAAACTTCAAGACAACCAAGTTCAGAAATGACAGTAAATGGTGTGTTCTCTTCCAAACCCCCAAATAATCTACATTTGTGTTGGAACACAGCCCATGAATCACTTTAACCTTTCCTCTCTTGAAGATATTTTTTATTTCTTTCTATATATTCCATCCTTCCTCAGCTGAACGTGTCCATTCTGGTTGCATTTGAAAACTCCTCAGACGAGGGTTTTAGTCATTTGCTTTTTGGTGAGTAATTGTACTCATTTTCAGCCAGAAGGCGGTTAACCTTTTGAGACAGTCAATTGCCCTCTCTACGTACCTATCGCTGCTCTTACGGGTAGTGTAAGACAAAAACTTAATAACCTAGAAAAGATGAAGCATTAACTTCGCTCTGGCAAAAACCCATTCGAAGTTTTAAGGCCAGAAATTTTCAAGGGAACCTGAAAAATTTGGTTCTCAGAGAACTATACAGCTTAGTAGAGCTGGAAACCTGAATACCCTAGTACTTATTAAAAACAGTTTGTATGACTCAGACAACATCTATGGTACTTTTTATGTATTTGATTGTGATAACTACTTGAGTTTGAAGACTACTGCTGAAAGGTAATGTAAAATATAGGGAATGCATGGATGTATATATCCTTTTTATCAATTAGAAAATCTTGTTTTGCTTCAGAAAGAGAACCCTGTGCAGTTAAAATAAGTGATAGCAATCTTTAACAACACATCAGGAGACTGTGATTATCTATAAGCATATTTAACTGCTACATATCTTTGTAAAAATTCCATTAAAGGAAGCATTATATGCATTACATATGCAAAACAACATGATACTCCTGGAACACTACATATGATAGTAACTAAATAAACTCCAAGTTATAAAAGACCGTGCAAACACAGCAAAGACATAAATCTTTAACACTTTCTATGCAAAATTCTACCCCACTTTCTGGAAAGGCTCACAATTATTCAGGCAAAGCTCCAGGTGGCCTTTAAAGATGAGAAGGAAGGGAGAGGCTCTGTGTCATTGCACTGTGAGTTGGGCTTTAAGCATCTACATTTTCTTCTTATTTCTCCCTCTTTACCCTGGAGGGCCACCAGAATTGTCCTCACAGAGACAGAACTGTGACAGAAAGAGATTGGAGGGTGATTGGACCCATCCAGCATTACTGCAGGAATGAAGGAAATAAGAGGACAATAAAAAAAGGAAGAGAACAAATCCTGACCTGAGTAGTTACCCTCTGTCAGTCTGAGAGCTCTAACACAGCATGGGCATTGTCAGAAATCCTGGGATGTGGCTTTGAGGGGGAGGAGATGGGAGAAGATGAAGATGTCTGTGAGAGCTGGCAGGAGACACGCAGGTAGAGCTCTTCATCTGAAAGTCAAAGAAAGACAGAGAAATAACTAGTTATGGCTTTGGGGACTGGTTTTTGTTTCGCTTTTATTTCTACTTGCTAGATGAAGAGGAAACATGGCATTTCCATTGGGTTTGGATGTAAAATGGATCTATAAAATCATTCTTCATTTGACAGACTCGGTCTCCTGTGTGGGAAACTTTGAGAAGATGGTTTGCAAAAACACAACAAAACCCAAAAAACAAACAACAAAATACAAAACCCAAGCAAAACCTGCTTAATATCCTCATGAGTATAAAATCTAAACAGCGCTGTGTGAGATATGCTGAGTTCCTACCCCTGGCCGAGTATGTTAATGACGATGTTGCTGTCTCAGAGAAGAGCAGATGTAAAGTTGCATAGTGGGGGCAGTCTCTGATTCACATCCTTCATTATTTCACTGTGCTTCATGAAAAATCAGACTCTGGGAGTCTTATCTATGCCATACAAAGCAGATGTTCTTTTGCAGCTTCTCATCTACCCTGGTCTTATCTCAGTGTCTTCCCACCCCCACAGCATGGCCACCAGGTGCCCTTTTTGCTCCAACAGCAGGAGAACAGCACAGCCACAGCTTTCCTCATCTCCATTTGCAGCAAAATATCTCATTTCTAGAAGCCTTTGTGTGGGCTTGAACAAATTTAAATAAAATTAATTCTTTTTATAAGAGTTCAAAACTCCCAATTCCTTAAATGCTAAGAACATTTACTGCTGAGAAATGTTTTGTAGAAAGTTTCTTACTGCAAATCCATCTGCCTGCTTGAAGGTGAAAACTTCCATACATCTCTCAACAGACCTCAAATGATGTGTTCTTCTGATATGTCTATTTTCAGGCATTTTGCTGCCATCAAAATTACAGAAATTTTTAAAATGATAACTCTAAAAATTATATTTTTCTGTCTTTCTGATCTTCCTTTAACTGGCTACGGAGTCAAAAAGCTTAAAACCATTAATATTCTTTAGGCAGCCATTATCTGGCTGTTCTTAAGCAATTTCCTTGCCAAAACCAGAAAGAAATACCCCTACAAAGATACTTAAAAAGAGACAATACCTGCTTTGGTGATCGCTCCATGCAAAGCCTTTGTGAGAACTGAATTTAAGAAGACATGCTTAGAGCTTGAAGTCTGTCTTTGTTCAAATAAGAATGAACTGACCTGAAACAGCATTTCGTCTCCTTTTCAAACCCTCAGGAACTTAAAGGTGTAGCTCAAGAAATGTCCTGTATGAAAGGAGAGAATGGAATCTTTAACAATACTCAGTAATTTCTGCCCAGACAAAGGAGGTGCAGCCATCAAGCTCTGGAAAAAAATATAACCCAACTCGGCACGTGTTGCAGCATATTAACTAGGGATGACCTGATCCTGCTGGCATGGCAGTTCCATGGAAACACTGTACAAATGACAAAAATAAAAGGAAGGAGGATTTTTATCAGTCAGTGCCTGGCAGAGGTGGTGTCTGATATGTGGAGGTGCCAGGAGAGCACAAACCCCCACGGACAAGAGAGGAGCGCGGTCAGTCCCCTCCCTGTCCTTCCCCAAGCCTTCCTGCTGTTCCAGCTGGTTTCTTCCACTGGTTTTGAAGAGGTTGAGTGGATCAAAGTTCTGCCACAGAGTTAGATTCAAATATGCTTTTATGGAATAATTAGAGGATATATCCTATCAGATGAAATATCATCCACTTCACCATACACTTCTCCTGTCCACTTGAAATAGGATTACACATCCAGAAAGGAGGTGACAATTAAGCTTGATGAATGTTAAGAAACAATGTTGTGTCATTTACAATTTAAAATTTTGAATTTTAACCTTTTTGGCAGTTCCAAAATGCTTCCTCCAAGAACTCTTGAGCAACTGTTTTCATTATTTTCATTGATCTGACAAGATTTAATTCAAAATTCAGTTTTGGCCAATTCTAAAAGTGTTTACTTAAAATGGTTTACTATATCAAGCTATACTACATAGTTCCTGTATCGTTGCATGAAATTATTTTATAACTTTAAAACCAAGTTTGGTTTTCTCTGTAACATCAGGATAGGATAAGACACTCTGGAACACAAGAAATTTTGGCCTTATGTCTCTAAGGACACACTCTTGGTTCAGAGCAGATCCAGGAGGAAATTTGCAATCTTACTCCAATGCAGTGGTGTGACCCCTCCCATGATTTGACCAAAGTAATGAGAAGGTCATGGTTATAATTTCTTAATTCACACAGAAACCACTAGGAACTTCTCATAATGTGGCTGAGCTTTCACAACCCAGGTATGGATTTCTTCTTAATGTCCTCATGTTCCAGGTGGCAAATTTAGTTGCTCTTTGGCACCTCACCAGCCTTTGAAAACCAGTAAAAACTTTTGTGTGATTTCTTTATAAACACTTGCTCTCTGCTTTCTTAGTTACTGTGCCACACAATAGCTTCCTACACTGTTATCTTATTAGGAGTCTTCAATGTTGTCACATTTTTTAACACTTTTTATGTTGTGTTTTTCCAGGTACTCCTCCTGACCCAATGTCTGGAAATTCAAAAACTATGAAATATGCTGGATTCTCCCAGAAAGTTTCAAAAACTTCTCCAAATTTCCAGCAAATCAGGCAATTATTATTATACAGTTTTCACAAATCATAAAATACTCCAGAAAAGCTCCCTTTCTTAATATATTCATGATTTAAGAGAAGCAATTATCACTGCCAAGCCTTATTTTGGGGCTGCAGCTTTAACAGTCTGAGAGCACTGTGATTTCATTAATAATCAATAAAAGTGGCAATAGAAGCCTTCCCTTTAAGCATCCTATTCATCACCAAGGAATCTTCCAGTTTAAAGCAAAAAATGTAATGCAGATGGATGATGACAACATCACTGGAAAGATCTTAAGGCATTTACATATTTTTCTGATTCCAAAACCCATTAGAGAAGTCAGGTACATTTTGCACTCACTTTTGAGCACTGTGAGCACCATGAATTTAATAATAAAAAGGTTCCAAGTCACTGTTAGTGTAGTGCTAAATGCAGCCTGTATTTCTCACAGGTTTTTTTCCTAAGTGACAATCTCGACAAGTCTAGGCAAGCTTTTTCTCTCACATATTCAATGAATTCCTCCCATTTTGCCACTGAAAGTTTCCAGCAGCCTCTGCAGTGAAACAGTGGAGCCAAAACCAAACATTAAAAAAGGGTGTTACAAATCCTTGGTGAATAGGGGTGGGGAAATTACTTTTTCATCAAAACCAACATTGATAATGTGAGCATCTTGTTTTTATATATCCAGGTAAAAAAAATCATAGTCCCTGATGGTATCAGGGAATGGTTTGCAGATTAACAGATGCCACGAACATTTTCCTGCTCATGTTATGACAGTAGTATTGGAATACCTGGGATGGCCCTACAATGTAAGAGGTTTTCAGGATGGGAAGTAGTACATTCTATTAAACTATTTGCACAGCTGGAAGAAAGAAGGTAAAAGTTTTGTGTCTGAAAATATCTGTTGAGGGTTGGTGTTTTTTCTCCTCTACTGAAAGCAATTGTTCTTCCTACAACCACTCATAATTCATTCACACCAGCTGTGCTGGGGAATCCTCCAACCCTTGTGGTCTGTGACACTTCCACAGACAGACAGTACAAACACTACTCTAAAGAGACATTCAGAGCTTCTCCAAAGCCTTTGGGGTGAAAATTGTCCAAAAAGCATGAGGAGGAAAACAGGACTGGAGTTCTCTGTCCTGGCTTACCTACATCTGCAGGTAGGTGATACATAAAGAGGAAAAAACATAGAATCATAGATTATTCTGTGTTAGAAGGGACTCACAAGCATCATTGAGCCCAGCTCCTGGTCCTGCACAGGACAACCCTAAAAATCACACCATGTGCTTGCATGGTGTGGTTAGCATATGATCAGCAGAGGAGAGGGAGAAAATCCCCGCAGAAAGACAATGCCCTGTGCAATTTCTGTGTCAATGTGCAGACCCAGCTGAGCTGAATGCAGTCAGGCCTTTGCACCAGAGGAGCCACCAGCATCTCCTGGCCCCTTGCACGAGGCTTGTCCCCAGCAAACACCAAAGAGCAGGCCTGGTAGGAAGCCAGCCACCCTCAGCTCAGCTCCTGCAAAACCAGTTGGGACACGGAGGAGGTAACAGCACTCAGACCAACAAAACCTTCCCTAACAGAGAGGACAATATAGAAAAAGACGACGGGATTGCTTTAGCTGTCAAAAGTGCCATCTTCTAATGAAAATGGCAAGCACAAAGCCACTTTATTTTTCATGTATGACATGGCAACACTTGTCTCGCAGTCAGGTATCACAGGCATGCTTTCGGTGCTGGGCTTTTAGAGGGGAGCTTGATCCTTATGTAAAATCAGCACCATAGCCCTGATCCAGCAGGAACTAACAAGGAACTATAAATGGTCCAATTACCAGACTGAAATGTCATTCACACATTTGTTATCTCCCACACCAATAAGGAAAAATAACACAGAGACACAGTAGCTGAAGGCAAATTGAAATTACTGTCAATTGAACTAGGACTTGTGAAGCTCTTCATGTAATTCAAAGCTTTAAAATTTAATGTGAACTATATTTAGTTTCAAACATCAGTTGGTTTCATTGATAGCTTGCTTGAGGCTGGCCAAAAGTCACAATATCCTTATTAATAACATTAACAGCTCCAAGTGTTGCCTACGTAATGATGCACTTAAGCTCTTAAGAGAAGTTTCCTTAGAGAGGTGACTTTGGAAGCAACAGCCCTCAGGATGGAAGATTTCTGGGACATGTTGTTCTGGAGGTCAGATATTCTTCGCTCAAGTAGCCACCACTTCAGGGTAAGGCCTGATACATGAAGAAGGGATTTTTCGTGTTTGGCTTTTAACTGAATTTTTCATCTTAAATCTTAGTAATTCTCTTTCTAAACCATATGCTGGTTAACTTTGAAAATCGGATGCCAAATTCATATAATTTAGATCTTTATATTGACAGTACTGCAATACTGTCAATAAATCAGATAATTACAGAATGGTTTGGGTTGTAAGGGACTCTAAAGATCATCACATTCCAACCCCCTGCCATGGGCAGGAGCACCTTCTAGGTCAGGTTGCTCCAAGCCCCTTCCAACCTCCCCTTGAACATTTCCAGGGATGAGGCAGCCAAACCTTTTCTGGGAAAACTGTTCCAGAGCCACACCAGCCTCACATTAAATAATAAATAAACAGATGAACAAAAATAAATAAATAAATAGATTTAACCATCTTTCCTGAAACAAAAAGAGACCTGCTCGTAACATCACAGTCTTTAATGTTATAATATCATAATAATGTGAGTTTTGTCAGACACTGGGTCATGGCACTGCAGCTCCCAACTCCTCCTAACTCCTCCCAACTTCCCCCATTTCACAGGCACACGATCTAATCCAAGAAGAGCTCTGAAATAAAGATTTCCCACTCAGAGCTAACACAGGCAGCTCCCAGCAAGTAGACACAATCTAAATCCCTCACTGCTTTCAGAAAAATAAAGTTGTTTTTCCTCTTCCCTTCCCTTCCCTTTGAGCTGTGTTATTACTGTTGGATACCCGGATCCATGCCAGTAGGGGATGCCGTGATCCCCTATAAAGCACTTTGGATTTAAAGATGAAACAAAGCTTTGCACGGAATGCCTGGTTTCTGAGGTGCTCAGGGAAGGAAGAGGGCACGTTTAGATACCAGCACTGACAAGCTTAAAAAGACTGCTAAGAGAAAGAGAAGAGTGTTGCATTCCCCCTCTTACCTCGAGCTGTCAGCAAATTCGCTAATTGGGGCTGTGAAATTGCTCATTGCTGGTGTTATCTTAACAGCAAACAAGGGATGGGGGCAAGGAGGGGAGTGGGTCAGGAAACGGAGGATGCTGGTTTGAGGTTCACTTGATTCCAGACAGACCTTTTACAGGTGTATATTAGATGTTTGCAATAGATTTCTGTTCCCAGCCGAGAAATTTCCAGCAGATTTTTAATATGTGTGTTTAAATTTGCTTGCAGGAGCACGCTTATATTGCACTTTGTATAAACCAAATTATGGTAATGCGTGTTGCTGAATGCAGAGAGCTATAAGCACTGAGAAGAATAAACATGTCTTATCGTCCTCCCTTTGTAATTGATAATACTTCAGGCTTTTAGTAGTGAAATAGCATTTTTTACCTTTGGCATAACTTTTTCATTCATTAGATTTGACTGAGTTTTGGTGCAGAGAAGGGAGGCAGCCTTATTTTCAGTAATTTTTGGTAACTTTCACTTAACAACACATCTTTCAGAAACTACTGAAGTCTTATAGACACACCATGTGAAGGACAGATTTGACTCCAAAGTGCATTTTTTCCAAATTAATTTAAAAAAAAAAAAAAGTCTGATTTTCATCAAGATTTTTCATGAAATTGTTGCTATAAAATATCAACAACACCTAAACAAAATAAAAAAAATTGATCCTGAAATTTTTCTGGTTTTGCTATTAACATTACAAACACAAGGAGCAACTTACTGCTATTTAATAGGTATTTCCTTTTCCTCCTGTGTTTTTACTTCTGTTTTGTTCTGATGGTTGGTCCTTTGGAGGATTTTCAGGTGGTTGGAGGGCGGTGTTGGTTTTGTGTTTTGGTTTTGTTGTTTTTTTTTCACATTCCACCTATTAGGATGAGAGATCAAGATAAATTACTTTTTCCAGCCATCATTTTTCTCCTGGAGTGTCCTTTGCATCAGCATTTCCCTCAAGCTAAGCTCATGCTTCACCAGCTTTTTAAACACAACAAACAGTCTCGAGGTTGCCACCTCATAGCAGAGTCAACCCAGCTTACAGGAGAGGATATTACATTCTGCTCCCTACCCTGCACACATCACTCCCTTGGAAGTATATACTCCTTTCTGCTGTTTAATAAGGGAAGCTTTGGCCTTTGGATCAAATGTCACTTGCAATACCCGTTGGAACAGTGGTGTGTATTGTGCATTTGCTGCAAAATACACAGTATTGGGGAAATTTTCCTTAGGAACACAGTGGGCAGTGGTTCTAGACAAAAAAAAAAAAAAAAAAAACAAACCAAAACAACACAACACAGACAGACACACAGAAAACCACTGGAGCTGACAAAGCTACTTCACCACCTTGTTCCAACCCCCTGCCAAGGGCAGGTACACTTTCCACTAGACCAGGTTGCTCCAAGCCCTATCCAACTTGGCCTTGATGGAGTATTTATAAAGATTGTCACAAGTCTTGTCCATCACTCTAGGTTGCATAATCTTACACAGAATTTTAGTTATGAGCAAACAGGCAGGAGTCTTTAAAGCACATCCCTACTTGAAGTCAAACAAGAACTTAATCCCTGTGCAGGAGCTGTCTCCACATTATAGCCTTACTTGTAGATTAAATTTGCCACAGGACAAGAAGTTTCAAAGGGAGTAGATAATCCTGTGGACATCCAAGGTATCCAGAGACATAATTAGTAGCTCCCGAAGTAGCTGGAAGGAAATTCAAACATTTTTTTTTTCAGATATTAGTGGGCTGGATTGCATTTTGTATCTTTGTATCCGGAGCTTAGGGAAAGAGCTTCATTATTTTTTTTTTCAGGCATCTCACCGCTGACAGAGACAGATTGCTGAAATGTATGGTCTTTAGGTCTCATTCAGTTCCTAATCACTGGATCCTGGGGTGGAGTCAGCTAGCATTTTTCTCTCCAAGCACTTTACAGTTTGTAGGCGAACTCAGTAACACTTTCAAAGCTTGTTTAGTATTTCTAGTGTGGTTGTCAACTGGCTTATGAAATGTTTACCTTTACAGTGGTTTTCGTGTTCCTCTCAGTGAGCTCCTTTTTGGGAAATTAAAGCTATCCATGATCATGTGCAAAGACATTTCCAGTGCTGCTGACCAGAAAGAGCTCTGAGTTTCCCGAGGCCACTCTATAATTGCATTTTGGAATACAAATGAGTTTACTCTCTGAAGAAGATATTTCATTTTAATTCTTTCTGAATTAATTTGTGTTATAAGCTCCATCATCCACTGTTCAGGCAGTCTATCCACAAATTAAATAGTGTTTTTACTGTGCAAGGTAGCTCCTGTGTGGGATTCTGACACACAATTTTGGCCCTCGTTTATAACCAGCTCTCTGTGAGGATGAAGGACAGATGAAGCAAAGTGGATACAACCCAAAGCCTGTGTGACAGGTATCACTCTGCAGTGATTCTGAAACTGCAAATTCAGTGCCTCTGACTTGCACAGCTGTGAGTCAAATCAAAATAAAATAGGCAACAAATTGCAAGTGAATACCATCTCGGACCACCCAGAGTCTCTGTGATGGAGTAATGCTGGAGCAGTGCTGTCAGGTGGTGGCAGTTAATACTGGACCTGCCCCTCTGTGGGAATTTGGGTCAAAAGCCTCTGGAAATGCCAGATTGTTCCTCATTTCATATTACTAATTTATGATTTCGAAAGCCCTATGTGCTAACTCCCCCAGCAGTTTGGAAGGGAGACCCCCACAGCTCAATATATGTCCTACCAGAAAAAATGCTGCCATAAACAAGTGGTGATTCTCTCCTTCTTTTATCTATTCTTCCTCCTAGCTTTTTGGTGGCATTTTTCCCTGTGTAACTATTAAAACACACCCTTGTGCAATAGGCAAGAGCTCCTGAGATCCTTTGGTCTGTCTCCCAGCACTGTGGTGTCCTGATCAACGCTGCCTGGCCACCATAAACATCTAAAGAAGGATTTTCTCCTTTGTCCCCACATAACCTTTTCATTATAGTTTTAACACACTGGATTTTTCCACTCTCCATGTTTATATCCTTTAAGAATTTATAATCATGATTTTTCAGCCAGTCTAGACATTGATAGCTCATTTTATCTTTCCACACAGTGCTCATTCTCCCGACCTGCTAACCATTTTTATAGCTTTTCTCTAAACTCCCTCCAAATTAGTCAACATCTTCCCGCTAATGATGCATTCAGAGTTAACATAAAGGTGAAAAAGCATCACTAAATGAGCTCCTTTCTGCGTTAAGAGTGGCTTAAATGAAAGCAAGTTCAAGTGAAAAAGCTGATTTTAATGGTAGCAGTGGCTGAGCAGAAGTCTACTTAGATGTGGAGCCACCAGGCAGATGAATGGCTGCATGAATTTTAACAGAACAATATGCTAATGTGGGAATGCCAATAAACAGAACCATTTGGATGAATATTTGATGGATCCAGGAGAACTTCATAAGGATTTCAATTTTATTAGAAAGGCCTTGGAAGTCAGAGAGCGACAGAAAACGTGTTCTCTTCCTGCTGCTTAAAGGGAATCCAGCTGGGTTTTTTTCAATCTGACAATATCAAATTTTTTAAGACAAGGAATACTGAGTAGAGAGTCAGTCTTCAGCAAAGGCCGGAAAATTTGATTCTGACTGCAGCAGAAGCAGCAGAAGGGATGTCTTGGGCAGGGGGCTTGAGGTAGAGAAAGAAGTTTTCCAAACTACCAGTAGGGAAAGCAACGAGTTGTGATGAATAGTAACTACACACTGTTCCTCTGTATTCACAGGGTATCAGACATTTTTTTTGGTGCTACATGCAAGGAGTAGAATGGACTTGTGTGGGATTGTTCAGGTTATAAAATATTTTGTTTGTACAGAAAGGGCTTTTTTAAAGCTAAAATTGTATATAGTTCTGTACATGCCTTGCATGCAGCACAGTGCAGAAAAATAAGAAATTAAATATCCTTAAAAAAGTCTTCTCACACAAAACAAAAGAGAGAATGCTAAAACTTGGAAAACATTTAAAACCAGCATCTAGACCCACAAATGCTAAAGCAAATACTAAATCTTTTGTACCTTAATTACATGAGTGCTAATTCCATGACAAAGTGTCTCTGGCTGGGTTGAAAGAAAAATACAAATAAAGGAACTTAGATTCAACATCAAATCATAAGAAAACTTCCAATGCTTCCCACAGTTAAGCTTGATTAGGCTCTAAACATTTATGGAAATTCATAAGAAAA
>NW_020955895.1:939785-995758 GCF_003031625.1 Empidonax traillii | reverse complement strand
AATCTTTTGTACCTTAATTACATGAGTGCTAATTCCATGACAAAGTGTCTCTGGCTGGGTTGAAAGAAAAATACAAATAAAGGAACTTAGATTCAACATCAAATCATAAGAAAACTTCCAATGCTTCCCACAGTTAAGCTTGATTAGGCTCTAAACATTTATGGAAATTCATAAGAAAATATAACTTCTAACAGAAAGGAAAAGGGTTCTTTTAAATTTTTAATATGAACCATGCAGACAATTACATTAATAAGATTTAATTATACCATGAAATATTTAGTGTTTTTCTCTATGCTAAATATTCTTTTGAACGTAGTTCTAGAAAGATTTGAAAGCTTGAGAGATACCAGGAAACAAAACACTAAGAATTATTAAAAAAAATAATTTTGACAATGTATTATTTTTGTAGACCAGTGTTTCTGCCTTTAATTAAAGAAAGGAGAATGGTTTGGTCAGCTATTGCATTTTATTCTCTTTATAAATAGAGATATAACATAAGAAATAATTTGTGCACTTTGTTTAATTAATAGAAAAAAATGGCTCATGTATTATAGGCCCCGTTTTAACAAGTATCGCATAATCTACAATTAACATCAACGTTTTGGCAGAAATGCATAACTATTTATTAGTGTCTGCATTTACTTTCTATTATGCCAAAACTAACCAGCCATATATTTACTATCATCTACAATGTGACTCGCTAATTAATCGACTTGTGAAATACTATTTCCTAAATTGTGTGCTGTTGCTATTTTTGTTGTTATATGGCTCTTTGCTCTAACACTGCTTCACAATTAATGGATGCCAAGTTTCCTGCAGGAAGTAGATTCTGTTCATCCTCATCCTCAGCACTGATCCTTCTTCAATGTAGGAATTCGTAAGGATTATGTGCCACAATGGCATCCAGTGTGGTTTTTCACCCTAAACATGAAGAAAATGCTTTATGCATCTGGTAAGGCCAATGTTCAATACCCAGAAAGGGGCTCCAAGAGTTTACCTGGCTTCCTGGTGAGTGTAGGGCAGGTAGAGCAGCCAGGGCAGAGTGCTTGAAACCACTGGGGAGTCCATGAAAACATGAAGGATAAGTCCTTCCTGGGATTGCAGTCTCCTCCTGAATGGGAATGAGTTCTGTGGAGGTGGCCCTGAAAATATAGGCATAATTTTTCGTAAATGGGATGTTTGTTTTTACGTTTCATAGAACCACAGAATCACAGAATTGTTTGGGTTGGAAGGGGGGTAGTTCCAACCCCCATGCCATGGGCAAGGAGACTATTTAATGCAGTTAATCCATGTGCTGACTCAAATCTATACACTTTTTTAATATATATAACATATTTTTTCATATGGACACACACCTATCTGTATGTGCACACACACACAAACAATCTGTACAGAAGAAAGCCCCCAACCTCTGCTCCCCCATTCCCTCCCATGTCAGAAATACAGATTATTCTTACTTCTGCAGGACACGATCATCACAGTTTGTGGAAGAAAGAGGCGAGGACTCTGCACTGCTGCTTGGCACAGAGGGTGTCCCTGCCAGGATTATCTCTGCTTTCCACAGGCATTTCCTTATTGAGGGCACTCTGTGATTTAAGGGATGGGGTTTGGAGCCTGCTCCCTGCTCTGATGGGGTCTGACATATGGAAGGGGAAAGAGGTACTCTGCATATACAGCCCCTGCAACTCTTAATGTTTTATTTAATAATTTGTCACAGGAGGAGGTGCTATGATTAACTTTTTAATAGAAACCCCACATGCTGTTTAGCTGTGAGCTTTTAAAAAGATGTGCCTGCAGGGGACACAACTTGTGATTTCCCATCTACCTGTTGTCACAGCAGCTGGGGCACCACAACTGCTTCTGAGCTTGTCCTTAGTGGGTGGCACCTCTGCCCATGGTATGGGGCTGGAACTAGGTGATCTTAAAGGACCCTTCCAACCCAAAGCATTCCACGATTCTATGATATCATTCCATTCTGTTTTACAAGTTTTCTCTGCCATTTTCCACCATTTTCTCCTACTTTTTGTTTGTTTGTTGGTTTTTTTTAATTCTCTTGTTTTTATCTCTTTTTCATTTTGCCTTAAGCTTTAACACACTATTTCCTTCTACCTACTCTGACAGGCTGCAGTTTTGATTTGTGTCTCCTCCGTTTTATTTGGAGGCCAATAAAGGAGGGAGAGGAGGAAGTGACCCCACGAGCAAATAAACCTGCCCAGAGATGAGAGAGGAGTGCACAGTTTGCTGCAGCTCAGAACTGAAACACCAAATTCCACAAACAGCACGGACCTGCAAGTGTGGCAGGGCAGTGGGGGAGGAGGTGCTCAGAAACCCTTTTTTGCTGTTTTTCTGTCTCAGTTCAGCTCATTTCTTTTAGGACTTCTGTTTGCTTGTTTTAGGTGGCAAATATTAGGCAGATTTGAACTTTAGGTTAAAAAATATATATTTTGTGGGGTTTTTTCTACATGTCTTTTTTTTGTTTGTTTTTTTTTTAATCTAAAACACCCTGTTTTCTTGAATTCTCACAACCAGGAAAAGGCAAGTGCAGACCATCTCTGACTGGGCTGGTTTGGGTCCCATCACATCTGCCCTGGGAGACAGAGACAGGTATGGACAGAGCTGGGTCCCTGGTTAGTGCACTGGGCAGTGGAAGACATTAGATTTTGTCAGATCAGAAAATATTTTTTGTTGGTTGTTGTTGGTTTTGCTTGATTTGGTTTTGGTTTTGTTTTGGTTGGTTTTCTTTTTTTTTGTTTGTTTGCTTTGTTTTTGTTTGTTGTAATGCTTATTAAGTGTTAGAAATATAAATCCCTTAAACTTTCTGCTGGGTCACTGGGTCACTGTGTCCCACCTAATGAAATCCACTGCTTAGCTATAAAATACACTTTACACTCCTATTTCCACTCTTCCAAGCAGCAAACTGGGCACAATACACCTCACCTTTTCTTTTCAACGTGCAGGACAATCCCCCTGTGTCTCTCCCTGCTGGCATGCAGGAAGGTTGCCCTTGTTGGAGCAGCAGCCTGTGGGTAGAAAAATTTGCTGTTACCAATGTCTCCATCAGGCTTTGCAATAAATGTCACAATATTTGTCACCCCCAAATCTTGGACTATCTCACCATGCAGATGGGCAGGAGGAGAGAGGGAGAAGAAATCACTGGGGCCAGTGCGTTGTGGTGTTCACAGAGAGCACTCGGTTAAAATTTGTACTGATTTGTACTGATTTGAAAATAAATATCACTTTGCCTTTCCACCTTACAAGCTTTTGCTAGGACACTAACTCATGATATAAATGAATCAATTAAACATTTGTCTGTGCTAGCTTTGCTGTTCCTTAAAGGAATTTTCCCAGCAGACGGTTTGTCTAACATTTTGAGAGGTTCTCTCTCAGTGCCTGGACAGTCATTTTAGAGGTGAACTCAGCATTCAAGTGCTGCTTCTAAATACTAATACACATAGTTGTAGTTTGATTTATTTCCCATTCTATCCTTCCAAGCCATCACTGCATCACAAGCTGGTGCCCCTTTACCTCAGGAAGAGAAGGTAATCCCACAGATACACCTCAGCCTCCTCTTCTCTGGATACTCTTTGTCTTAATTTTTTTTAGATTAAAAAAATATATCCAAAACAATGAAACAGTAAAGAAAAGCAAGGAGAAAATGCACCAAGTAACCTGCTGACAACTTGGAGTGTATCCACCTAGAAAGCCATGTTGCTCTGTGCTTCTGCTGGGTTTTATCAGCAGTTAGATAATTTTTGTCATCAATAAAAGCACTTGTAGCCACACCAGGGCAGCAAAGATAATAAAGGCATTGCAATTCCATGCTCCAGGCAGTGCAGAGAGCAATGGATATGTCCAAGTACCCCATGGACCTCTGCCAGTGAGGATGCCTGAAAGCGGTGGAAGGCTCTCCAGGTTAGGTTTGGGGTCAGCTTTGGTGGGCTCAGGGTCTAAATAAGTATAACACATCTTATGCTCTGAAAGAGAGGAAAATAGAAGTCAGTCAAATGCAAGGAGAAGAGTTAAAATCAGGACGATTTTGCTACTCACAGAAGAGAAATGAAAATAATGTTTGGCTGGAGGTCAGCTTAAACTCAGAGGCAAGCCCGACAGGCACTGGTGATAGCATTTAGCTATTATCTCTACAGTGACAGAGAAAAACATCAAAATAGAGCATTTCCTTTGGGTCTGAAATGGGTCTTTGTCCTCATTCCACATATACAGAGCCTGGGTTGGATAGCACCACCAGCCTTATCACGACACCAGTCCTCTGACATGAGCCCTGTGAGTAAAGCAAGGGAAGGTTTATCCTCATAGATCTAGTTATCAGTCCTAAGAACACTTTCCATTTTTGTTTGGTCATTAAGATGGATTAACTCTTGCCCTAGTACCAGGCTAAAAATAAGCTTTCCCTTCACCCACACCATTTCTGGTCTTCACATGCACTTTTCAATACTGCACAAAATAATTTGACACACACACATACGTATATACAAAATAGCATTTTCACACACACAAAAATTTTTAAAATCATAGGAAGCTCAGTTCTTTACAGCAATATCTGAAAAGCTTGAGATAAGACATACTGGTTGAATTTAAAATTATTTCTGCTACAACAAAAAAATCTTTTCCAGGCACAGATTCTCAGATAAATCTGCACAGCTTCTCTGAAGTGAACTGAGCCATGACTGTGTGTACTCCAGCTACAGATTTTGTCCATAGCAGACTGATCCTGATGGACACAAAGTCAGCCATCAAATCCTGTATATTTTCAGTAGGGCAGGATTGGTCCCAGTGTATAAATATACTTGAATTGCTGAAAAGATGAAGGAAGAAAAAGACATTTTAAAGTTCCTGGTTTGGTAAGCAGATGGGAGAAAGAAGGCCAATTATAGCGTAAAGCATCATTTCACTAAGAGAAGTGTGAGTGCTGGAAGAGCTCTGAACAGAGGGGATTTCACTTTGCCATGTGTAGTCTCTGGGAAACAAAAGGAAGGGTGTGACTGAAATGAAGACAGACAGAATGCAATATTTTCCTTTGATGTGTAAACAGATTTAATGCAACAAAAATCAATGAGGAAACTCTCCAAAGGAGAGTGTTTTAATGTGTTATCATATTTCACATAGATTTCATAAAAATTCAATTTCAATTATAACCCAGTTTACAAACAGAGGAAAGCGCTGTGCCTCCCTGGAAAACATATGGCCATCAAAACTTCAAACAAAATACTGCCAAAGTCGCTCGTAAAAAACAAATAGCCATAAGCCAGTGTGTTATTGTCCTTTTAATGTTTGTTGAATGCCTATAATTCTTCTCGTGTCCGCCTCTGCTGTCAGCTCTCTGACACTCTGGTCTCCCATTCCCACACCTCCCCTTGACGATGTCTTGGAGCAGGAGCTGCGCTGTGAGCAGGGCTTAATTATTTCGGATATTATCTTACGTCTCCAGCTGGACTGCTGCAGAGAAAGGAATCGAATAAATAACCACACAGCCCCTCCAAAATAGTGGTGGAGCAGCAGCAGGAAGGGGCCGAGCCCAGGCACAGTTTCTGTGCTCTACCCCAGACAGCAGCAAATGGTTTCCTGCGAGCTCTGGGCTCCTCCACCAGCTCATGCTCTGCCAAATGAATAACCCCCTCCATGGCTTGGTTTGCCCAATTCAGGCAACAAGGTTTGGCTTGGGACACCTCATGTCTGGCTTCCCTGCAGGAGGCAGGATGGAGCTGGGCTCTGGTCCTGTGCAAGATCAAAGAGAGTGTTATGTATACAGGAACAGATCTACTTTTGTACTTCTGTCAAAGGATTAGGATAGGAACGAGAGGAAAAGTCCAGGCTGGAAGGCAAAGGTGGCATTGAAGAACCATGCAGTTGGCAGATGTGCAGCTTTGACATCAGCACAGGCTGTATACCCAAATGACCATTGCCGGGATACATTTGTGTGGTAAACCCCTTCTCATGCAACTGGGGTATAGGTATAATTTTATGGAAAAGCATGAATGATTTCCCCCACTTTTAACTACAAGGGTCACTCTGTCTCTGTGCACCTTTCAACCAATGGAGAGCTGAGCTTCTTCCAGTAACAACCAAACTCTGCCCTTTTTTCAACTGAGCTATTTCTATTTTGACCTGTAAGAGCTTCCTACTTTTGGATAAAGAGCAGCCTGTACAAGTGAAAGGATGCCTGGCTGGAGGAGGAGAAGGTGCCCATCCCTCACTGAGCTTTTGGCCCTTCACAGTACCCACAGGAGGTGAAAAGGAGGGTTGAGGGGTGTTGGGGTAAAACTGCTCTTGAGACAGGGCTGAGGGACAGCAGGGTGAAGGAAGGCAGCACTGAGGGAAGAGCCCTCCAGGAAAACAACCCCCCAGCCCCCTCACATCCCAAGTGCATTTGGGAGTACGGCTATACAGGTTATACAGGTTTTGCACTGTGTTTAGGCTGGAGAAGGAAGCTGCAGGTAGAGAGAGGTGAATAAGGAGCAAGGGTTGATAAAATACCAGGAATGAAGCAGAAGAAATGAAAAATAGAAATATATGGAAGAAGGAGGACGTTATTGATAGCATTAGTGAAGTGTAAGCGTGGGGGAAGAAAACATGATGTATGCTGGCAAGGGAGGATGAGCTCACAAAACCATGTATTTCAGCTGTGAGAGAGAGGACAGGGTTCAGAGCTATTTCTTTTCCTCAGTACACACCTGTCTAGCACAGACTGTGTGATGTGGTGGCAGCAGCAGTGCCAGCTGCACTTCCATGAGGGTGTTACAGCTGGTACCTGCAAATTTTGCTCCTCTTTCACTGCAACACAGGACAGACACCCTGCATAAATATAAAGAAGAAGAAAAATCATTTCTCCTTTCTTATGACTAGCCTGCACCTAGGCTAGAGAATTTTTTTTCCTGGAAAGGATTTAGAACGTATCATCCCTACCCTCCCTTTGGCATTAATGTGTTGTCTCAAAATATGCCCGATCTCAACCTTAGGATGTGTGTCCCCTGGAGCAGGGCCAAACATCCACACATCTGCTGTTAGGATTTTACAGGAAACCATTTAGTGGCAAGGTTTTCCCACAAGTAGTTCGTCTCCTCACTAAGTGAGCCATTTTGACAGCTTCTCGACCGTCTTTCTCAGAGACCTCTTAGGGGCAGTTTGGTATTAAGGCTCCTGAGCATAAGCAGCTGCCAGCTGTGTAGGTTTGGTCACTTCTAGAATAACAAAGATAAAAAGGAAAGACTGATTTTTGTTGTTGTTGTTGTTGTTGTTTTTCCCATTACAAGCAACAGTAGCCAAGTTCACAGTAGGCATCACAGGAATATTAAAATAGATCATTCCCCAAAGGCCTGAAAAAATAGCAATAATTAAATGTTAAACATAAATGCAGAACCCTTTCATGATAGTTCAAGCCAGCATCATCAATAAATAACATTATGCAGAAAGATGGGTCTCACAGCATCTCCTAAAAGAAACTAAAAATTATGGGAAAACTTCAGGCACAATCACAACAGCTATAGTATCAGGGTGCATAGAAATGTGCCTTTCTGCACACTAAATATTCTCCTTACAGCCTTCCATCTGGGTCTCTCCTGTGGGGGCAAATTTATTCCAATAATTTCCAATCCTCTATTTAGAGCTCTGTAATGTCAAGGCAGCTTGAAGCACAAATTCACACCGAGACAAAAGCCCTGGAGGACATTCATAGGTGTGTGCTGTGACTCAGCCTCACAACTAAACACAAAAGCCCAGAATCTGCAGCAGCTTTGGGTTAACATAATGTGCTTAATGTGCTTTTTTGTCTTTTTTTTTTGTCTTTTTTTTTAATTTTAATTTTTATTTTTATTTCTTCCTAACCTGTTAGCTGGATGCCCTCCTACCTGAGAGCTGGCAGTGGTGGGGTGGGATGCTCAGGTGTCAGGAGGGGAGAGGTTTGGTTCTGTGTGCTGCACAAAAGAAAATGTATTTGGGAGTGATCTAGTCCTGATAGAACAATCACTGGACAAGGCTGGAGTGGAGTAGAGCAGTTCAGATATGTCACCTCCAGATTTCCAGCTGCTTCTGGTTAAAGCAACAGAGAAATATATCCTTTTCCCTTCCAAACACTCTCCAAGGATCCACAACAGTAGAATTAGAAAGCTCTAACCTAACATTTATAAGGAGGAGTATAAAAGAAGAATATTAAATATTGCACTGGTGGGTAAGCAGTTGGTTAAATCAGGCTGGAAAGCCAGGAAAATGACATCCCATGTGATGAAGTGCAGCCAGGAGGATACACCAGTGGGAGGGAGGAGTGTGGAGCTCTGAGGTGGCCAGGAGGGAAGACATGCTGCTTGCCTGGGATGCTGCAGCAGCCTGCATGCTTGGGCAATGCATCCTTAACTTGGGCATGCAGAGAGGAAAGAGAGAAAGGAGTGAAGGAGACTATGGATCTCCAGGCAGGGCAAGGAGGAAAAAGTGGCTTTGCAAGACCAGGACAGACTCGGAGCAATTTTCAGTCTCTCAAGTCCACCCAGGGCTGACACTGCACTACCACTGTGGGAATCACTGCAGGGGCTACCCAGCATGAGGCAACTTCCAGGGAGCTGCAGAAACCCAAAAAGAGGGTTGGGTTGGAGAAAATCAGCCCCACAAGTGCTGTCCAGGAGAGGAGCAAAGAAGTTTGAGCCACAGCTTCCCCACCCTGGCCGAGGAGGTGGGAGATGTATCTGTGTGAGAAAGTTGTGCTGGACTTTAATGAGCCCGCCCGTGGGCAAGTGTGAAATGAATAAAAGACAGCTGATGGAAACTAATTACTATTTAAAAGAGTTCAGTACAGATGTGTTTAAGACACAGTTATGAAAGACGGGATTTAACATCTATTCCAATAAAAGCTGTGTCGAATGACAGCCAAGGCTGATGCAGTTAATTAAAGCTCATCGTTGAGACACTCATGTATAGAAAGCAATAAACAGCTTTTGCAGTTGATTAAACAATGAAGACTGGGGGTTTTAAACTGGCACAGGAGAGATTTGCTGTAAGCACACCACAGAGTCACAGGTATTCTTACTCCAAAAAAAATAAAAGAAGTTTTGTTCAGTTTACCTTCCCCAGCCCAGGAGCAGCAAGTGCATGGACACAGGCAAACGAGCTGTCATCTCAGCGAGGGTGGCCATGGTCACGAACAAGAGTCTGGTGTGTGGAGCAGAAATGATCTGAGACCCCAAAAGTGGGTAAAATGTTTGAAACCAGGCACTCGTTTTGTTACAGTTTATCTTTCACCAAATGCCCCTGTTAGTTTTCAGATAGACAAAAGCTGTGCAAGAGCTGAAAATGATTTTCACTCTTAGAGCGTCTGTGGCTTCTATATACCCTGGAGCTTTCATCACACCCCTCAGCAGCAGCCAGTCAGGATACACACACACACAGTAGCAAAGTGCCTCACCCCAACTTATTTATACAGGCAAAGAAAGAACAATAGCAAAGCCAGAGGAGCATTAGAGGAGTTTCAGAAAGCCCTACCATTAACAGCAGCCTCCTGCAGCCTTTATTCCTCAGCAAATAGTTTCACTGAACAGTTTACTGGGGCCGTGGAGAGGCGAAAGCTGGGAGTGGGTGAATTTTTGCTTTCTGCTTCATTGGTTCATTAAGCACAATTAACCTCTATGTGAGAATGCCACCAGCTGTGCCTTCCCACTGCTCTATCCTCTGCTGTGCCACAACCACCATAGCCCGGAATTTATGAGCATAGTTCATATTAGCCATTGAGAGTCCCAGGCTTACAGAATATTTGCATGAATAGGACATATACAGGCCAGATGAAAGAGAGAAAAGTGGTGAGGCAAACTATTTGTTGTGCAATTTCTATCTCTGTTAAGTGACAACACCATTTTTGCCAGCTGTATCTACATGATTGATAGTGTAGTAAGGGAAATAATAGAAATTGAACTAAAAATATCAGTTGAGAATTGTAAATAATATAATTAATATAATAATATAGTGTGAGGCAATGCAGTGAAGGTGCATACAGGTGTACAGGTGTTAGAGGGTTGACAGCAAAGACAAGAGAAGACAGCAAAGACAAGAGAAAACAACAAAGACAAGGCACTACAGGGGCTAACTGGCAATGCTAATTATCCCTCATGAACGGATAACATATATAAAACAGTATGATTTGTATAGGAACGTGAATGCTGAAGGGAGATAAAACCATCTGGTTATGCCAGGAGGAGTGAAGGGACAGGATGGGTGCAAGGGAGGGGACACAGATCGAATGACCTAGTGCTGCTTTCAGTCCAAGCTCTCTGGGCTCAGGAACCAAGCAGGGCTCCCTGTTCAAACCTGTACTGAAATTTAACGTGGCAGAGAAAAGCAGCAACTCAAAATGACTTTCAGTAGTAAAGCTGCACTTTAGTTTTCACAACAATGGGTTTTTTAAAAGGTATGTCAAAGAGAATCGAAATTGGGTCCATGAATACAGCAGTAAGTGAAGTAATTCAAGTTAATTAAATTCTCTCTGTCTCCCAAGAACTAGATTTTTCCTTCTTCCAGCAGATATACTCTACATATTGTAGTCATGGTTAAAATCTAAGCATTTACTTTAGATCAATGTGTTTTCCTAGTGAAATATCCTGAATACACTTCAAATTTATAAAATAGTCTGAGGGGAGAAAACTATTGAGAATGAAGATGGGAAAGTAGAGGCCCCGTGAAACAGTTTGAAACTCTTTTCTGTGAAATTTTGGTGCATGTACAGGAGCACTCCTTGCCAAGACCAGCCTCTGCTCCAGGGGGTGGGGTATTTCCAGTCTCTTCCCTTTGGGCAATACTTCAAATGGGACAGCAAAAAGCTCCATCAATGCACAAAAGAGCTCATGGGATCAGCAGATGGACAAATTGTTACTTAGAGTATTTCAATCATGGAATGTCCTGAGGTGTACATTGGAAAAACAAGGTTTTCTCCAGGCTTTGTGGAGAAGATGATGCTGCTCTGACAGAGTGAAGACCTAATTTCTTTTTTTGTCTTTGGCCTGTGACTATCATTTCAAATCCAGGTGCCCATCAGCAGCATCCAAGCAATGTTCATTGCAGTGACATTATTGTTGTTGCTGAAAAATGAAAGTAAACAGGTAGCCTGTATGTATCAGCAAACCAAAGGGCAACAGGGTTTTACAAACACTTTAAAATATACAATATTTCAAATTTTTCACTTGAGTACTCTCAATAGCAATATTGTGTGTTCTTGCAAGGGCTTCAGCCTGCAGATTTATGCTTTAGTGGGAACTACAATGCTACCTTCAGCAGTAAACTTGGTTAAGGAAAATAAAAACCTAAACTCGTGTGCCCTGACTGCACAGTAAACCTAAAAAAAATAAAAATCTGTCATTAAGAAGCAGGTTTGCTGCACAGAATTTCGAGCAGTCTTTAATTTCTGCTGTACATTCCCACACACACTGGATGAACTGCAAGCTCACATGTGAAACATCCAGAGACAGGATTTTAAATCCTAGAGCATAAAGAAGCTGATTTAATCAGCTTAAGGCACGTTGATAATATAGTTAAATAGATTAGATTAAAATTCCACACTCGCAATGCTTTATGAGTAAAGCTGTTTAATCCTTATGGGTGGCATTTTTCTTTGCCATAGCCTAAGGAAAGCCCCCCAAACAGCTGTGTAATGGGCACTGAATATATGTTACTTATATCGAAATAATGCTCAGTTCCTGGCAAACTGGGAATTCAGAGCCCTCATAAGGAGCAGGTTATGTAAATATCCTATTAGAGACTTAACTATGCGAGACCAGCCTATTAAAGTCAGAATTTTTTGGCCTGCCCACGTACCTGAACTTTAGAAGACATCCACTTGTTTCTGTAGCAGGATAATCCCAAATATTCTGAAATTCCTAAAATCAAGGGTCACGACATCTCTTGCTGACACAAAAAAACCTTACAAAATGATTTTTGATATTCAAATACAAAGCTAAGCAGCATCACGAGCAGTATCAAGTAAAGCAGTTCCATTTCTGCAAAGTTCTCTCCAGTTTAGGAAGCAGAACAGGTACAGAGAACTCTTAAAGGCTTTCAAAACTGAAATTACAGGGAAAACAGTAAGATAATGGTGAGCTTTCCTTTTCAAGGCTACTCTAGGTTAGGTCAGGAAGAGTTTTCAATGAAAACAAAAAATTTCTATGCAGTGAGAGCAATTAAAACTGAATTACAAGATGCCCTTATTGTAATAAATGTCCGTTTCCCTATGTATCCTTTATAAATATAAATTTCCAGGAATTTCACTACTTTGTAAGATTGCCATGACCCCTGAGGGAAGTGAGCCAGACCAGCCAGCCAATCTGTCCATCCTCTGGAGCTCGAGAGTGATGCCCAGGGGAGGCCAGCACAAAGTGGAGGTGAGAGTGGGTGCAAGAGCCATCAGGAGGAGAAAGAGCAGAATATCAATTCCTGAGGGCCAAGAAGCAGCGAGGGTGGTGGCAAGGGTGAAGCCTGAGAGGGGGGAACTGGAGTGAAAGTGAAAGGGAGCAGAAACCAGCCGGGGAGAAAATGGGTGTGACCATTGCAGTTACACAGGACAGACCTAATGGCCTTACACAGCTACAGCATTTGCACAGAAGCATTTTTCTCCCTTCATGAAAAAAAGGTGGGGTCAAGGCCTTCCTGGGGTTGCTCTGTACTCACTTCTTTGGCAGCTTTTTCTGAAATCCTCTTTTTAACAGGCAGTGAGGGTGCCTAACTCTTCAAGGGGAAACCCCAAAAAAAACCCTCGCGAGAAGATGTGGGAACACAATAAGACACCAGCTATTTGAACCATCATCTCAGAGAAAGCTTTTGCTTCGTTACAGTAACATGCCTGGAAAAATTCAGTCATTATTGGTTCTACAGGAAGAGCAACACAAATGCTTTTCAAATACAATCCTTCCTTCCTTTCCTTCCTTCGCTTTCTTTCTGAAGGTTAACATTATTTAACTAATTCCTGAAATCCAGCACCAGCTACTCAGTAAATACCATGGCTTGCTCTTTCTCAGCCTTCTGAGTAAGAGCAGTTGTACTTCTTACAGTCAATTGTTAGTGCTAAACTCTTATTGGACTCACTTATCTTGGGAACTACAAATGGAGCACATCACTACTTTCTTGCTGATGCTACAAGAGTATCATCAGGCAAGTTAATTACACATGTACGTACTTGTGGTTCTGCATTTAGAATACAGTTGTGCCCATTAAGGGCAGCTTGTTATGTGAGTAAAATAAGTGACTTGCAGCTTATCACCATAATTTTTATCCTAGAAGATGAAAGGGTACTGTTCTGAAATAAATCATGAAAAAGAACATTACTGGTGTTTGCTGAGTGGGTTTTGTGGTGAATGTTGCCCCTCTCAGGAGGTTTTTGACCACTTCTGAACTGCTTTTGTAATAGAATCATAATCACCTGACCTGAACATTGTGAACTTCTGGATTGACCCATTGTATAATATAAGAACTACTTGAATTAAATCTAGGCTGAATTACAGCACTATCTGCTTAGCAAAACATTTAGTTTTGATTTAAAAATTTCCAGTGATGGAGATTGCAACAGTAAACCTTGGTAATTTGATTGTGGGGTAAATATCCTCACTGATCAAAACCAAAACCTCACAACTAAATAAAACCAACATTTCTATCTTGAACATCATCAAATTGCAGCACATTTCACTAACCTGGTTCTAAGTAATCCCATAGATTCCAGAATGGCCTATACTCTATCCTGTCTCATGGAGGGCTCTGCAGAGTCTGATCAAATGACCCTTTAAGCTGTCCTTTGCGGTAAGATGTTTACAAAGCCATAGGTGTCATTTTATCAATGACCCATTCCGGTCCTGTGGATTAGCTGTGGCCTTCTTTCAGCAACTCTGTTCAAGATAGTCCTAAATTCCACAGAGTTAGTACCTCAATTGATTGTACCTATGATCTTTGTTGTGCTGTCAGCATTCCTGATCTGTGTTACTGACCTGATGATGCTCCAATAGATTCAGCTTGCTGCTGGGAAATGAGCCCGGGCAGGGGAGGCAGCACAGATCTTCCTTCGAGCTGGTAAAGCTCAGAGGTTTCTCCAGCAGAAATTATTCAGAATGCTGTGTAGGACCAAGTCTTTTTCTTATAGGTATAGATATAATGAAATTAGCTACATTGTCTACGTTGTCATAGAATCATAAAATATCCTGACTGTGAAGGAACTCACAAGGACCAGAGTCCAACTTATTAGACACATTAGATATTGTCTACATGACTCTCTGATGTCCAGAGCTTTGCAGAGGTGTGGATAAAGCCTTATTTGTTCAAGGGTTTTTTTTCCTGCTAAAATATGAAGGTATCTGCTCACAGTGCAAGTTCAATTTGAGGGTTAGTTTCTTGCAGATTGTTCCCAGAATCAGCAAGGGATTGATGCGCGTCTTCACTTACAGAGCAACAATTACAAGCAATGAAGTGGCAGTTTAGAGCTCTGTGCTGCTTTGGACTGCAGTAAGAAGGACACAGAAAGGAAAGTGACTCCACGAATCCCATGCCATCTTCAGACACCACACACAGACCAGAGCTACAGCGAAAGAGGACAACATGATGCCTGTGGTCTTCATGCTGCCAACCACAGTCTGGTTGGAGATGACATTCCAGCAGGCTCCTCTGTGCTCCTGAGATGTGGAATAGGACCAAGATGTGCACACACCCCAAGGGGCCATCCCTGCTTTGTTTTAACTCTTCACTTTCTCAAAGGCTGTAGAAAGAAGTGTGGTTTGTCCATGATGGATAAGACAAGCAGCTTAAAACTTCAGCAGTGGAAACTGAGACATAAGCATGATCAAAAGAAAAAAAAAAAAGGACAGCAAGTGCTGAAATTGGCTGTTTAAGGACACTGCTGTCACTCTTCAAAAATTCTGGAGAAATGCCTATAGGGGCTGGCTGAGCTATAGCTGATGCTGTTTGGGAAGCACAGAGAGGGCAATAAGACTGCCTGAGGTACTGTCAAGCCCTGTGATTCTGTATTTGTTATTGTTAATTAAATAGTTCCCTCCCTCAGTGCTGTCCACAGGGTTTCTGTCATCTGTAATGAGTATGACTCCATTTTTCTGTCATTCAAATCTTCCAAAACATCACAATTTTTTTAACTGTAATTCTAACTCTAAAATTAGGGTAAGAAGAAATAAAAGCAACAGCTCCATACAAAGAACTCTATTTCATAATATCTGTGTCCATGGAAATCCAGTTAATTTCCCTTTTTTCAACCTGCCAGGGAACCGCTTCATAGATAGCAGGAAGTAAAAAAACCAGTATGAAAACATTTAAGAAATAGAAATGCATTTGAGTATTTGGAATATGAATAAGGAAGTCTTGAAAACAATTTGAGAAATAAGATGTTGCCGGTAGCTGAGTCCTACAGACTTTGGTTACTCACAGATACTCTTGAAAATCACTTAAAACAGGAATTAAAAGATTCTCATCTCATATATAATGTGATTTACTGGCTAGACTCTTTTTCTTGGTTAAATATTCCAAGCAATTTGAAACAGAATACCCAGATGGCCAAAACTGATTAATTAATTGGGAGGTACTGGGGTATAACTATTTCTACTTTTGCACTGGAATGCTGTTAGTATTTTTCATCTGCAAGCAGCAGAATCTGGGACACTGAATCCTGGACTCAGCCCTGCTTGTGTACCATGCCACTATTAGTTCTGATTTTGACTCTTGCACAGAAAGTGACACATCACAAAATCGTTGTAACAAAAGTCCCTGGAGATATTTAGGGTTCATGTGAGGTCCCCAGTATCATTCAACCTGCTGGTGGAACCTTCTGGACCTCCAATAGAGGGGAGGAGACATTATCCTGTTCTGATGTGGGTGTGGAATCCCTCAACAGGTCTTGTGCATCATCGGTGGAGGTTTTTTCAGGTGCCCTGTGGAGCCTCTCAAGGATGCTCTGAGAAGCCAAGGAAACTGTTAAGAGGTAGTAATCATGTGCTTTACAGTTTTACCATACCTTCACGTGTGGAGTGCCTGGTTGTTATTTTGTACTTTGACCTCCCTCAAAGCTTCAGTCAGCTAAGGGAAAATCTAAGCACGGTTATTTCTTCATAATATCAACATTCAAAACAGTTGCAAATGACCAAAGCCCCCCAGTCATGAATCTCATTCTTTCTTCCCTTTTTTTTTTTTTTGAATTTTAGGTAAGTTGCATGTGGTTTTCCATGCACCTCCTGGAGTCTTCATCCTTTTGCTGCACACCTCTGAAGTGGCACCTTTGAAGACAGTCCCTTCTCGGTGCTCAACACTTCTTCATGGAGCCAAGCAAGTTTTTCGAGTTCCCCAAAGGCTTGGCCCAGATTTAATCTTGCTCTCTGAAACTTGCTGTTATAACACTGTGTAGGTGTTTTTTCTTAATTAAGTAGCTCCTCGTTTCACTTCCTCTGAGACACAACTGTTGCTTTATTAGGTTGAGAGGCATCTCTTTCCCTGATGGACTAATTAACTGCTCCTCCTCCCAGTGAAGGGTATCGTTTCTTACCTCCTCCCCTTTGGAGAGTCACCACGCTCCTCTCAGGGTGAAATGTCCTTTAATATTTTACATCATGCTGTACAAACAAACACACTTGAGGCAGCATTGAAATGGAGCTTCAGTGTTCACAGGTTATTGCTTGTTCCTGGCTGACAGGGTAGCAATTAACACCCCAGAGTAACAACAAGCGTTGGGTGACTGACCTCAGCATTTTTCTCTTTGTTGGACTGTAACAATTGTTCTGATAATAATGATGTCCACAAAAATAGGATGTGATCTAGTAGTATGCGACAGAATTTAGGCTGTCAAACTGCATTTATGGGATATGGCTATTTAAACAGACAATATGATTGCTGGGTTTTTTGATTAAATTGTCATTATGGTAGATGACTTGCTCTTTCATTTAATGCACTTGTTAACCTCAATTACTTTGTTACTTCATTAAAACATTCATTTTCCAAAATAATATATATATTTTACAGCCTACTTTTAAAATATATGAGAGAACAAAATACTATTAAGTTATTTTCAAAAATTAAAATATGTTATTTTCATTCTAATACGTTTATAGCATTAAACACAGATAGTAATGGATGTATGGACTTAGTATGAAAAAAAAAAGGGGTTTCCCTGCTGATCACAGTCCCTAAAAAGTAATGTAATATTGTTTCTTTCAATTTTGATATTCCTTAAGGAAGAGCACTGATGTCCAGTCACGTGCTTAAAACTGGGTAGGCAATATTTTGCTGAGGCCTGTGGACAACTGTAATGGTCCAGTGTGATTCAGTTTTGGAAATAACAACTGAAGAATTTTGCTGATCCAAAGAATTTTGCCAATCAAAAATGTTGGTGGAGATGTTCTCCATCAGTCCTTCACCCAGCACAGTGGGACATGATGACATGTAATCCATATTTCTTGAAGTCCTTCAGTGCCTGACATTACTTCCCAGCTGCTGCCACCGTACTAGGGGATTACTTTCAGCTCTTCCACTTGCTGTGTCCCCGTGACCTTGCATATTTAATCATAATTGGAAGTCAAGTGACTTTTGCAAGACATGAATGTTAATTACCTCTCAAATTGCTGGAGAGGATGCTTTGTCTGGAGTTCCTCTGATTGTGGTAATTAATTAGCTGTGTGAGGTCAGCCTCCTGTCTTGCACAGTTCATTGAACAGCGTCTTTTCAAATATTTATAAAGATGTTTTAGTACCTATCACTGAAAGCTACATTAATGTTTTAATTTTAAGCAGAAAAGAGGACAACTTAATCCTGTCAGACACAACTGTGGTACTATATACATATATAATTTCAATCTCAAATTAGACATTATGTTTTATTATATTCACGTTCTTTAAGAACAGGAGGAAAATATATCTAACTCTGCAGTATAGGAAACAAACTAAAAAATTGAACTAAAGCTACAATTGTAGAATAATTTACTTTAAAATACAGTTCAGGACAATGAACTACCTGGACTTCAGGAATTTCAAGATGATTAAAATAGCTAAATATATGCAGAAAATCATCACACATATTTCACACAGGCTTAACATCTTCTGAAAAATGTCAGATAAGACACATCAGAGCAATGCCTGAACCCAATCACGCAGGTGGAGACAAATCCCGAGAAGGTCACTCTCTCTTTATGACAGACCTGTTTTCAGGCTGTCTATTGAACTACAGTGCCCTACAGGGTAGATGGCGTTTTTTCTGTACCTCAGCTCACCACAGCCAGTGGAAAGGGCACCAAAGGTCGGTGGGATCTCCAGCCTGGGGAAGCAGGGGCTGCACACCAGCCTTAGGGAGCTCACATGTAGCACGGCCTTTAATGCCCAGGGATTGATTCTCTTGTACAAAGAGACCTGGTATAGTCTTACTGCATAAAAGAAGTTCAAATGACTGCTAAGGATCTGTAATTAGAGTAGTAGGACTCCTGCAATAAGGACAGATGTGCAGCACTGCATAATTTCATGGCTTAGAGTAGTTCAATAAATGAGCTCTTACCGCTGGAGAATGCAGTGGACACCTTAAAACTACCTGGATCCTACAATCCTCTTACTATGAAAAGCAGCAGATAAGATCAGACTTTTAAAGCTGAGCATTTATGAGTGTACACACCTGCTAGTGCAGGATACGCACGTTATATTTTTGGATGGGAGAGAGATATTCAGATCTACAGACATGTCTGGAGAAGGGTAACCTTAACCTAAGACAGACCCCTCATCAGATCTCATTTTATTCTTCCTGAAGGACATCTCTCCTGATGAATAAAATGTGGCAGACCCCTCCCCCAGTATGTGGGAACGTCAACTGAACATTGCTTCCTTTTCCATTTAAAAGAAAATTGGTTATGGACATCTATCACCTCAAAATAACAACATGACTCTACCTGCTATGCTGACACTTCTGTAAGTTTGAGGTTCCTGATTTATAAAATACTTACATCATGTTTCACAAGTGTGCAGAATTTCTGTTGGGCATTTCCCAAACTGCTATTGAGCATCTCCCTCCAAACTTTTTCAATGCTTCCAGAGTATCTAATTTCTGTAGGCTATGGCAGCCAGCTCCCACATGAGAGGGTTTGCCACTTACAAGATAGCAAGTTCTGGACAAGGATGTCATCTACGGAAATAACACCAAAGCTCTTGACAAGATCTGGGCTTTAGAGAGAACAGATAAAATATGTGGGGATTTTTTTTGTTTTGGTTTGGTTTTGGATTTTGGGGGGAGGGGGTGTTAATGTTTGTTTGTTTGGGGGGATTGAGTTTCTTTGGGTTTGGGGTTTTTTTTTTTGGTAGGCTCACAGTAACAGTGTATCATTATCCAGCCACGTATAATTCCAAAGGTCTATTTGTTGTGCTTCACACTTGCCAACACTGTGAGCCACTGCTTGAAATTTGGGAGTCATGTGAGTCACCAGGAAGGAAAAATCTCAGTAGAAAGGGCCACCTACAACCTGTGTAATACCATTGCCAACCTCAGAAGACACCTAGACCGAGATATCAGCACGCTGCTGTCAGACACCGTACAACAGTGAGCACTGTGGTGTCTCAGTAAAAACTCTCCCCATTAAATTATCAAGATCCCCTCAGACACACAGGCAGAAAACCAATTTAGAGATTTGCTCCAGCAAAATGCAGTGCAGGACACACTCATCGTATCCAACAACACCATCATTACTCTCTGGAAAGAAAGGTCACTTACCTGGCACTGCTTCTCTTTAGGTTTGGCCTCACACTGGAAGCATGTCACAGGCAGACACTGTAGGCACAGCATCCACAAGGATGTGGTCTAATCTTTCACTGGATCTTTTCAGATTTCATGAAAGGAAATGCGCTCTCAAACGAACTCACAGTGTTTTCCACACCCTGTTTCTTTGCAGGGAACCACAGACAGGTGTGGCTGCGAGTTACATACAATCAGCACACACCAGAGGAAAACCAGGGAGTTTATCCAATCGGTATCCATTTCTTAGGGGAAGGTGCAGGGTGCTCACCTGATTGAAGGAGATGAGCAGCCTCCTGCTGGGAGTAAGACCTGTTAGTGGTGTGAATGGAGCTCCAAGCAGCTGCTCTAATCACCATGGGAGCCACCATGGTTTGCTCAAGTCTGGCACACAAGCCAGACACAACCAATTATCCAGGGAAACCATTTCTGGCAGTGCACCCCAGTCACAGGAATGGTCACCTGGCCATGCTTCCTGCACCCATGAAGGAAAGGTTTAATTTCTGCTTTTCTAACAGACCAGGACTCCACCACCTAGGATACATCATTAGCCATGTGAGGGGTGCCCAAACCTTGGTCATCAATAGAATTCAAACTGTGTGTTGTCCTTGTCTGCTGCTCTTTGGGCAGAGCAAGACAGTGGAGGCTCCTGTCCTAATTTTAGGCACTCGTTACAGAGCTCGGTGTGCAGCACACACAGGTCACCAGATTTAAACATCATCACATCCTGGTTTGTCAGTGAGATGGAAACCCCTCCCCAAAGGCTCAAGTCCAATCCCTTGCCAACCTCCTGAGCTATTGAGGTGCCTGAACACTCATCTGTTGAGCAGATCATCTCTTTAGTTATTCCTTTTGTGAATCTACACGTGCTTATCTTATTCTGTTTATCACTAATGAATCATCAAACACTTACTTACGTGACAAGAGATTGCTGTTTGTGCATTACCAACATAAAACACGAGTGAGAAAGTGTTGGATGAGAAACTGTTGGACTAAACAGCTCCTTGTCTGAAATCTTTAGTGGTGCCAGTTCTTTTAATATTCAGAACTGTTCGTTTAAGAAATATTTAAAGAAAAAATGAAGTGACCAGCTTGTATAATCCTGTTCTCCCCCCCCCCTCCAGATTCAACACATCCTTTAAAAGAGCTTAACAGTAATCCTAAATTAATAATTCCCCTGAGTTTCCATGGTAATTTCAGACCTTCTTTTCTACTCATCTGTGAAAATGAGTTTTTACTCAGAGCAACTATCAGTTCTGGTACTATACACATTGTGTATAGGTACATATCTTGATATTTTAAAGTACTTTTTTGGAGTTTTTTTAATATTTTTTTTTTTATTTAATGGATCATTATTGGGTTTGTAGCAGATAGGGAGGATAGCAGTATCATCTTATTTCCAGGAAAAACTCCTCAAACATCTTTTTGAGGCCAGCAGACAGTTCCCTCTACACAAGCACTTCTTTAAAGGCCATTGTCAGAGGCCATGAGAGGCACAACATGTATTAAGTGATATGCAGCCGGCATAGGGAAGCAAAAAGATGGGTTTTTTTCCTCCTTTTTGTCACCTTGCAATATGGGCACTAAATTAGAAACCATTACTTTCAAGAGATTTGTATTTCACGTGAGTAGATGGTAAGCACAATAAATTATAGAAACAGGATGATAAATTATCATTTTCTCCATCAACCACCCTTCTGCCCATCTAAGACTTGAAAAATTCCAAATGCCTCAACACTTTTGCAGAGACGCCCAGAACTAGACAGACAAGATTCTCTGCAGGTCTGCTTGTTCCATGTGAAAGGTTTCTTTACTCTTAAGGCCAACTACCTTGAGGATGTTTTATCATCACTGATATTGCTTTCCTATATCATCTTTTCATCCTCCAAAAAGGGGGATGCATGAAAAGATACTTGGTTCTATTCTGATACATTATGCACTTTTGTGAGAAACAAATTTTCTGAAATGTGTTTACACAAACTTCAATTAATGCACATGACTGCACTGATTCTGATCCCCACATAAAATAATTGCTGCTATATTAGGACCTTCTCCACAGTTTCACTGTTAGAAAATAAACTTAGGTAGACATTTTAAAGGCATTCCACTGCAGAGCTTTCCTTCTGCAAACATCAAACACCATGACTGTCTTGGAAATAAAAAAAATAAAAAAAAAAATTTAAAAAATGCAAAGCAAAATAAATATTCTCAAATGAGCTTCCCAGGACTGCATTCATGATGGCAATCTCAGTTGTGTAGAATGAATAATCAGAGAACCAAGAGCATCACCCATCTTGATTTGTCATTTTGAACTTTTGGTGTCATAATTTAGTGTTTATGCAAACACTGGCACAGACTAAGAGGCCTATCACAAGGCAGAGACTCCAGACCACTGGTATAATTAGTATCTAAAACTGGTAAATAACTAGTATAACTAGTATAACTAGAAAAAGATCCATTAGACAGAATTAATAAACGTTTGGCACAAAAGCTTTTTTTCTTTCTTTTTTTTTTTTTTCATAGGGTTTGCATAGAGATTCTCTATTCAGCAAAGAACTTTAGAACCTGGTTTGTGATGGAGCACACCATGTCCCCCCTTTCAAGTTTACATGTATTTTTGTTTTCCGCTGAATGAAAATGTGTCCATTCCTTAGCCTAAAAGGTCAATGAACAGTGCATTTCAGGGTTAGATTTATCAGAATTTCCCTGAATAATTTTAATACCTGGTATTATGGAACCCACAAACTGCTTCACACTGCTAAGAAAAATTATCTATTTCATTCCATGAAATAGAACAGTACTAGCATTTCACATGACTGTTAGTACTTAATGCTTTCACAGGAAAACAACCAGAAAAACTCTTACAACCTGAAGAGACAGATACCTTAATTAGTGATGCAGGCATATTTAGCCAGGTTTTTTCCCTTCTAATTTTGTGTCAACTTTAACCACAAATAGTGTGGCATTAATAACAGCAAGAAGGCTATGGAAATGGAGAAAGTTAAACACATTTTTCTTGTTCCCTGTAAAATTTTATAGAATTTCTTGCCCAAAAATATTTTACTGAGCTTAGGAGGATGCACATATAGGCTGTTGATCAGGTTCTCAATCTTTCACCCTTCAGCTCCTTGTATGTTCTGCACAGCACCAGAGCCTGTGGATTCTGGTACTGTTAAAGGATTGTGGAAACAATTCCTGTGGAGAACCTTGGAAATGTTAAAAAAAAAAAAAAAAAACCAAACAAAAAAACAACAAACAAGAAATCCATTGGGGATTATTACTCTGATTTGTAAAGATCTTCAAGCATGGCAGTGGTAGAGCTCAATATCTCCATCAAAATTCTGCTACACACTTACAACTGTATTCTCATCTAATATCTAATAGCTCCACTGACATCAACTGTGTATTTCTAAGGAAATAAATAAATTTAATTTTTTAAAAAAATTTACTCTGGAGCAAGGGCAAAGTAAATAAAAATGTCTCACTGAAAGGAAACAGGAGACATCACAGAAAGTAAATTTCATCAGGCCTGTACGAGTTCATGATTTCAACCTCATGTTACTTGTACACCCACTAGTTAAAATTTAGGTCTACCAGGGTACTGAAGATAAGAGATTCTCTGTCAGAAAATAAACAGTAATAATGTTTCTGAGATGTCCAACTACTTACACCAACTAACAACTTTAATTGTGGAAAAAAGTGAGGGCCTAATCCATCTCTGATGATGTCAGCGGAATAAAGGCAGAACCTGTGGAATCATAGCTGTGTGGTATGAAACTATTTAATACAGTATTTTTATAGAAAAAATAATAGTTTTAAAATTCTATTGACATAATGTACAGCTATACACCTAAGTTATCCAAACACGTGCAGAGCTGCAAAAACATTCAAACAGAATTTGTATAAAAAGCAAAAATTGTCATTAAGAAAAGGGATTTAGCCATTTGTACAAAGTAATGTTCTTTTGCTTCAATTTGCTGTTTTTTTAGTTTTCATTTTATAAGTTAAATTTAAAAATTAGTCAACACACTGAATTAAGTATGTAGATTTTCATTTAAATAAATCAGTCAACAATTTTTTTATAAAGTATTTAACACTTCATTGTAGAAACATAGGCAAAATGACTATTATAACCAAAATGAAAAATACTGTTCAATTTAAAAAAATGTACTTAAACAAGAACCTGAAAAAGTTTATGATATGCATAACATTGTTCAAGCAAAATTGCACTAGTATTACATAAATCAAGAGTTTTATAAAGGCCCCAATATGGCAAAGTTTAGAAATAGGTAGTATGCATGCACAATAGTACAACAAAAATCTTTTATAAAACAGCAGTTATTTTTGTAATGCTTGTACAAAGGGAATAAAGAGCAACCACAAACATATTTAATCTGTTAGGTTAATATATTATGATAGCTAAAAGTCAGTCATGTCTAGCAGAGGAAGGAAGAATCCTCCACAATATATGTGTGAATACGTCTTTTGTGCCTTTTAAAGTTATGTATAAAATATTTTGATTCAGTTCAAACCTGAAAGCAATTGTATTCTTTATTTCCATCAAAATTAAAAAAGGTGAGTCAGATTTTGCCTCTTAGCAACAACAGAAAGCAGACCAGGCCAGAGAAATGCTGGAAACTGATACTGATGCTTTTCACTTTTGAGAACTGGATTTTGACTTTTAACCCAGACTACTGAAACTTGGGCTTTGGCAAGGTTTCACTACTGTGCAGTTTGGTTCGTTTTACCTCCACAATACCACAGTTTATCTTAATTTAAAGAAACTGCTGTGTTTTGAATTCTTTAATATCACTAAACAGGCATGAGGGTTTTGTTGTTTTTTTTTTTTTGTGTGATTGTCAAAACCAAATGCTGTGATCATCTGAGTGTGCTTAAGGTTTGGGGTTTGGTTTTTTTCCCTACTGCTCGGTACGTGTTGGGGAATTATTAATCCGTAAGTAATGCGTGTGATTAGGTGAAAAAAATGTAACACATGTGTAGGCAATGCCCTCTTGTGCTCTAGGGTGGCTACTGTCCTACAGGACTGTTGGAGTTCAGATGCTTTGTCCCACAGCAAGTAAGGTTTCAGCTTCCAAGATATATCTTTACTATGTTCTATAAGGTTTTAATAAATACAAAGCTTGTTTACATGGTATATATGTTTAGTATATCATGTACAGTCACTGAATTTCTGAAACATAATCATTGTGTTCATGCAGATCATTAGATGTCTCATTTCTATAGTCTTGTTTACCTCTTGGCAACCTAAAGCTAATTTGAAAGCAAGTTATGTTTGTGAAAAGTTATCTAGCTTCATCAGGATCTGAAGAGAAATTCTAATGGGCACAAAGAAGAGAGTAGACCATTCAATCATTCTTCCACCATTTAAAATAAACAAAGTTACACACTGTACTACAGCTTCCAGACTACATAATGAAAAAGTGCAGATACCATCTTCATCGATTAAGTAGAACCAAAAAAGTTCATAGAAAATAGATTGCTCATTTTCACGCTACAAACGAATACGCTGTTTGCCATTTTAACAAATTTAAAGGTGTGTTATTTCAGCAGCATTGTTGTAAATTGTACCGTAGTGCAGTTTCTTTTTCATAAAAATACCTTACAAATGGTCAGTCAAAAGTCATCAGCAAAAGAAAAACCCAGAAAACAATCAACCAAACAAAAAACAGAGGTAATGCTGATGCCAAAACAATTATAATACTGTTGGTACATAGAAAAGTAATCCTTATATTTTATACATTTATACAGAGTATAAAAGGTAACAGCAGATTATGCCACAGTCTCCCTTATCCCAATATCTATTTTCTTTGGAAGAAGTTCTCTTCTTTCATCAACACTTGCTAAGGAGTTTCGACAGTTTTGTCCATCCACGTATAACTTTGCATATACTGGATTGGCGTAATTTGTTGGCTGCAGAGAAATTAATGAAACATTAGATCAGCCAGATTAAACCAAAGTTAACATTTATGGAAATGGAAATGGTTTTGGTAAAGCAAGAACAAGTACACATAAAATACAACAGGACGTATTGAATAGATACCTGGACGTCTGAAAACCTGATAATGAGTTAATTATTTAGTTAAAAATTAAATTCATGATGAGACATGCTATTAAAATAACAAATGACATGACATGCAGCATATTATGATATTAAAACCATAAAAACAATGACAAAAATTAAACAAAAACCTTGAAAAAATGTCTTTGAAGTTGACTTGTCCACCTTATTACACTGGAGGATCTCAGAATAGATATGAAGGAGTTTATAGAGAAGGTGCACTGTGAGACCATGTGACAAGTTTAACAGTAGAAAACTGCAGCCAACAGTTTCCATATATTACCTGTTCTAAGACATCAGCATCCCATCAATAGCTGACCATGTTTTCGAATTCTGTGGCCCAAATACACAACATGATTTGACCAAAAAATTCAATACTTGTGTAACGTAAATTAAACTTTAATAATAAACCAGCATAAGTGTTAATATATCATAGTAGTTACAGATTGAGAAGTCTTTTCTCAACAATTTTGGTAATTTGGACTGTAATGAAAAACATCCATTGAAATGAGTGGCACTTCAGTATAGGACAAGTCCATTTTTAATGCTGCAAAGCACTTCAGTGTGTGAGAAATCTCCTGAGTCTGACAGCACAGAAGGATGTATAACACGGAGGAAAACTTTCTTTCCTGTCACTCATGCTAAGGAGAGAACACTATCCAAGGTCTGTCATGTCTCTACCACTTCCTTCACACTTTGTGCCTTTATTGTCCCTAGAAAACCTTTGCTATCCAAGTCATGTTCAGCTTTTTGCTATAGAAACTGGAAAGGGTGTCCTGTGGTCAAAATCTTCCCCTTCCTTAAAACTAACGGGACAGCACAGCTGTGCTTTCACAAACACTCAGTGGTACACCAGCGAGCTCTAAAATAGGGAAATTAATTTGTTTGGTGTACATAAGAAATGGCTTAACTTTAAATTAACCAAACCAGAAATGGGTAGGTTTTCTCGACTTGCAAATGGCCTGAGTACACCCAGGGAAACAAGGAATGAAAGATGTCTAGAGTCTTAGTTCTTCCTTTCCCTGTTGATCAACACTATTTCTGAGCCAGGATTATAATCAGAAATTTAAGAGAACAGAAATGTAGTTCTGTTTCAATCATCAGGACTTTTTATCTCACTGACAACCATTACTAAGGATGATAAGCACAACAGAACAGACACCTGGCATCTATATAGTGCCTTAAAATTATTAAATTATATATAATAGTAATCTCTGCCTCACGATACCTCTTTGAGTGGCTACTGATAGCATAAGGCAGTACAGTGAGATACAGAGAGAAACTGGAGCCACTAGAATTTAAGAGAAAGAGTTAATATGGGCAAATATTCCATCTTTCATCATCCATGGTTCTTTGCTCCATTGGAAAAATCACACCCTATAAAAATTGTTGAGCTACCAAATACAACATATTACAATCATGCAAGAACGCAAATGGCACAAAAGATGAATATATTTTGAGGCACATGAAAATGAATGCTGACGTCCCTTTTGTAGTTTGAATTTCAGTGTTTCCAAACATAATTGTAGTAAAAAAATCAGATGTTTTAAAAGGAACTGGTTTATGATACATATCCATTGAAAACTGAACAATCAAAAAAAAAATTGCAAATATTAAAGGAAGGTGTGAATTTCAGTGTGCATCAAAGTCCTCTTAAATAAAAGCACTTGTTTCCATTCGTTAGGATCATCTTTCAGTTTGATAAACTTGATAAATGCGTGTAATTACATAAGAACTGCAAATACATCACGATACGTGGCTGTGAATACCATGCTAAACTTATATAATGTTATGGAAAAGCATCACATTGTTTCAGTCCTTTGCAAAAACAGACTTGAAGTTTCAGATCATGTTACAATGATGGGTACAAATGAAATTTTGTATGCAGGGAGGGACCCTTTATTTCAAATAGAAAAATGTATTATTTACTGTTGTTCTTCTTTCCATTAAAAGAAAAAAAAACAAAATTAAAAACAAACAGAAAATGTCTCTAATCAAAAATGACAGACAAACTTTCTTTAGAGAGGGGCTGATGTGGAATGAAATGGATTTGAATCATCATTTCTCACCCCTGTTGATAGTGGTCCTTTCAAGTCAGAGTTTAGGTAGATTGATGGAGCTGTGTGGGGAAGCTTGAATGCAGTGGGCCCTCCCCCTATGTATCTGGCCTGTGTAAACAGAAAATTTTAGTTTCCGTGCTAGCAGAGCATTTTCCATGTGTAATTATCAACACTGTTAAGTAAACAGTGCACCAATTAAAGACAATATTTTAGAGTGATCTACGTTTAAGAAAATCTTCTTGCAGGTATCCCTCGGCACAAAAAATGAAGCCTCAGCATTTTACAGTCATTTTCCACTAAGGATTAGAGCCAGACTTCACAATAAGCACCAGCTCAGTCATTCTGCCTCCAGTGAGTAACTCCATTTTCAGCTTACCTCCTGTATTTAGCACCCTGACTATGTGATTCAGCAATGACATTCCTAGAGCTATCAGTAATCCTGTTACTGCTTTGTCAGAAATGCCACAGAGGGATGGCTGCCCTTTGGTGTATGTCTGATTATGGAGCTCTAGGAAAGATAGGGCGGCATTACCCCGTTCATCCCGTGTCACATCACTCAGGGAGCTCAGTCACTGCAGAGTGGTGCTGCAGAAGTGACAGCATCTCATACAAGGAAATGATAATACTTACTAGCTTTGTGTAAACATTTAATCTATCCATCCTGCCAGCAATCCCGATTCTTTATGCCTTTGGAAGTTTTCAGGTGTGAAATAAGTTAGTCTCATATCTATGCATACGCTCTTTGTGGTTGGCAACTTTTTGTCTATGACAAAAAACCTTGTAGTTCAGTTCTAACACTATTTTGATAAAATGTAGGTACTAGGAAAAATGGTCATCAGCAAGAATCAGACTATAAACCAGCTGTTAATATATAGATGACATTTACTCTAATGAAATCCAACTTGCTTTTACATTCATTAACTAAATCTAAATGTCATTGTTCTATGCTTCTATTCATTACATTTAAAGTCAAAGCCTTTGTAAGACATAAAATAAGTAGTGGTTTTGCCACTAGAAAAAGAAAAAAAAATTACCTTTTCTGCATTTAAAGTAAAATCTGAGGCTAAAAGACCAGCTTCACTGTGGTCATGGCCCACCTCATACATGTTATAGGATGGATTGCCGATTTCTACATTGATTCCTCCATTTATCATGGGTTGTCTTCTGATGGTTTTTGTCCTACAATGCATAAACACAGAAAAAGAGAAGCCAGAGAGTTTTCAAGTAACTTCTTGGATATTATATTCCTCTTTAATATCTAAAAGCAACAGGATGAAAAAGTGTTTCCTGCAGAGAGACAATCAGCAAATCCTTCCATTTTCCAAGCAAAGTAACAATCTGAGTCTATGTATAGATCTCACAAAAGCTGGAGGTAGAATGTTAATTTTTCTCTCAGTTTGGCTGCAGTGGTGTGAATCATCCAAAGTGCTAACTCGTTGTCTAATAACCCTGACTTCCTCTGATAATCTCCAGATTTCCTTTGCTTCCCAAGGAACGCCTTTAAAACTCATTGCAGATTCCCTTCAGGAATGAAGATGGAGTGAACTTGAGTCACATTCCCTCTCTCACCCACTTCTATTTCAAATCAGTTGCCCAAAGTCAGTTGTAAACTGAGGACAAGCAAATGGTTTCATTACAATGCATTAAAAATGTATGAACTTCCTGTAGCTCCAGTTTGTATTCCCTGCCAGTGGTTATTGGAAAGCTTCAGTTCAACTTGATTTTTTTTTCAAGCTTTGTTAAAAGGCAGTCTTTTTTAACCTTGAATTAGGTATCAGTAAAGATAAGTGACTGAGTTGAATTGTTGCAGTTGCTGAATTCATTTCTTTTAGCTAAGGAGGTGATTTCAGTCTGAGCAATTGAAATACCCTCAAGAGGGTAATTTTTTCCAAATGCAATATGTTCTCTAGAATTACAAGGGAATAATAGGGAGGTCACAGTCAGGATGATAACAGTAGAGTCTTCTTGTTGGTTGAAAAAGCTGCAGTCCAGTGTTTGAAATCCAATATACTAAATGATCTGTATTTTTAAGAAATAGCATAGAAAAAATTTTTTTCTAAAATAAGCTCTTGACTGTAGCATAGAAGTGCTGAACAACTACATCTACTTTAGTACTTGACAGTCTTCTTTGAGGAGATAAAATAACCCTGAAACATATTTTCAAATATAATTTTAAGAAGAAAATCCTTTATTGAGGCTAGTTCTATTTCTCTACTGAAATCTATTATTTAACAAGTGATTCTCAAAACCTTAAATAATTTACAGGCCAGCAACTGGTTTTCAGGATTTGGTCACCACTACAAGTTTGTGTTTTAGGTACAGCAGCACATAATGACATCCATGGAGCTTGGCAGGGTCAGCATTAATACCAGTATGGACAGGGAATGTATTTATCTTGTTGGCTTTACAGAAAGGTTTTAAAAATTAATGCTTACTAGTTTACACCAGAGTTTGCAGGGGAGATGCCAGATGATAGTAACTTAAAAGATTCTTTTAGCCTGGAGGACTGAAACAACCTCGTAAATGGTCACATTCGCAGAAACAGCAGATTCATCACATATTTCTAAAGGACTTAACAACAAGACATTATCTTGGTTTCAGAGGTGGGGTAACAAGCCCCAGGAGAAAGGAAGACAGCTGCTCAAGGCCAATGAGCAGCACAGCTACAGGCCTGAAATAAATGGTTTTGCTGTCTGATTCCCACTCAGGTCTTCCCTAGTGGGCCATGTCCTTATTACTAGGAATCTTTCCCGGTTAAATCTGCATCACCATCAACATCCCATTCTTATTTCTCTGAACGTGAGAAAATTAGCAGCTCTCTCAGGTGTGTGCATGCAGCAGAAACACTCCCTGCCTCCCTGGCCACCCAACATGGCCTTTGAAGAAATGGCCAGAGTCAAAAAGTCTAATACGACTCCCCAGGTTCATTATCAGCTCTAAGGCCCCTATAACAAAATCAAAATCAGTCCTGGGATTTGGCTTCCCATGCAGGATACTAAAGGAACACAGCAATGACAGCAAGGCTTGGGAGTCTACAGTAAGCACTTTCATCATTGTTTACATCTTCACTATAACTTGAACAATACCAATTATGTGTTTTCAATTAAATACATTAATTCTATTTATTAAGTTGTCTAAGTCTCTGAGTAAAGTTATTAACACTTGCTATTAACAGCCTTGGCAGGATGGAGCAAGGTGGATAAGAACTGCAATTTTTTTTTCTAGTGTATGTGGAATATAAGTATAAATAACAGACATGGTTTTTCCAGCAAGAACCAAAATGTAACTAATTCAATTCACTGCATCCAGAAACAAGTTTGGGATCATTTGTTGTGTGGCTTTTTTGTGGTTTTTGTTTGTTTGGTTTGGTTTTGTATTTTTAATATCTACTCAACATATACAAAGTATATCAAAAAGATGCACATACTTTAAAGATTTATTTTTTACATCATACATCAATATAAAGTTACTTACCTTCGTTTTCTTTTGCAAAGAAATAGTCCAATTACTAGTGTAGTGATCAAAGTCACCAGTAAAACAAGAGGAACAATGATTGCTATGCTTCCTAAAATAGAAAGGAAATATCATTGAATACTTATGGCTTCACAGCTGTAAAACAGTTAAATTAATTAAAAAAGAATAATTTCCCACACCAAAAAACGCAAATTTCATGTGATGAGCTTCAGTGATTTGAGCTTTTAATGCTGATCAATTAAAAAAAGCAACCTCATTACAAATAATAGTGTACACACAAGTACTTTATAAACAAATCAGGAGTTTCCTCTTTCTGGATACCAATATACTTGGAACTAATTCCCTGCCCTCATTTGCAGCAATACCCTGTGAAAATATGTGAAATTGCTGAACAATTTGGATTGGAGTGGCCTCTGACTGCCACCATTATCTTCAGCAATGTAAGTCATACAACTATTAATTTAAAACATTCACTAGACTTGGCTTTGATTTAAGAATTCATTAGTATTTATACGTATTTACTACTTTTATTTGTGAAAAAACCAAAAAGTAGTGAGCAATATTCATTTCTAGATGGTTGCTGCATTCCTTCATTTTACTGCATTGCACTTGAGAGCCAACAATTTTGTTATGTTGATACAGGCAATCACAAAAACTATGTGCTTGTAACAATAATGCTTAATGCAGCAGAAAGACAGTGCCCAGATCAGACAGGGATTTTAAATGTGAGGAGGAAACAGGGAAGAAGAAAATGGGCTTAACATTATTTTGGCAGATAATTTCACTGAAATGAGACTACCTGCAAAAATAAAGTCAGCAATTGTGCCCTTTAAAGAATTCCTCAGCCTTACTGTAAGTACCAGGTAGTAAAGAAATACATACAACAAATAATTTTATGTTATAAATAATCTGTCCCTTATAAACTACAGCATAAAGCCAGTGTGGAATAGTATGTATTTTTTTTCATATTACAATCCTTAACTGGTGGAAAACAAAAATATTGCTTGCTGTTTCATTGACTCCATTTACTGGTTTATTAAAAAAATAAGCTGTTGGCAGTCTCTGCTCTACATTAAACACAATATCAATAAAGAATTGAAAAATGCCTTGAATTCTGCCTGAAGGCTTACTGAAAGCCAAGTCAGGTTGCCAGAGACGTGAAATTAACTACTACTGAATAAAAAACTTGAAGCATCCTGCGTTCACTTCAGTTTACGAAGATTCAGCATATAAAAGACATCACAACAGGGGCATTTTAAGAAAACATTTGATAAATAGTTGGATTAAGTTCTACTTAGGAACACCCCAAAAAAAACCCCAAACCAAAACAAAAGAAAAATAGGTTAATTTTGTCTTGGCATGTAAACTTCCATGAAAAAACCCCCCAAACCTTGTAAACAGCCCACCAGGCATGATTTGCAATTTGGCAACCATGGTGCAGGCTGGTGTCTAGGAGAAGCCATTTCCCAAATCAGAGCAGGTATTCCCTCAGCACGAAATACTCATCTAGGTTCTGGCTGCTTTTTTGCCTATTTGCAGTTTTAAGTGTTCTTTCGCTTATCTGGATTGCTGGGAAGATGTCATCTAAGCATCAGGCTGACCTGAATAGTAGTGGGTAGCTCATTTTACTGCTCCACTTGGGCTAAAAGTGATGGAGGCACATACAGCAGGGTACTATCAGCATACTCAACACTCTGCAGGGAGCTTTGTCCAGTTTAAACTGCCAGTAGTGAGGCAATACCATCCTTTTATGCTCACAGATGTGTTTAAAAAAAAAAAATATGACAGGAGCTATTCTTACCTCCAGGATGATTTTCACAGTAGGTAAAATTCAAACCTCTGCAGACAGCCAATACAAAAGTTATGCACTACTTACAACTCTATTTTTTATGCTTTCAGTAGGACTTAAATGGTCAGAGGTCTCACACTAGTTCTCTGCTCAGTGCTGATATCGCCAAATGCTTGTCACTTGATAGACTTTCTTTAAGAAAAGTGCAGTTAGCCCTTGGAGCAGTGAGTGTACAGCATGGTCTGCATCCAAACCACCTCATGTATCACTCAGTGGCGATAAAAAGTCAAGAAATACCTTCTTTTTTTTTTTTTTTTAAGAAAAAGATGCAGGTAACCGGCACATTTCACAATACAAAAATCACATTCTGTAATATCACCAGGTTTAGATTTCCAAACAGAGGCAAATTGGACAAGTAATAGCAGTTATTTGAAGGACTTACTTGTACTGATATTGTCAGACTTGCTGCTTTTGGGAGCTGGCCTCTCACACTGTGTGCCTGACCAGTTGGCTGAACATCTGAAAGGATCCAATTAAGATGGTATAAAGTTAATAGGTGTCAGCTATTAACACAGTAACCTTCTAAAGTGACCACCAGCATCTTCTCAAGAGCTCAAATGACAACAGTGACTCTACAAAATCAACGAGAAGCTTCATGGAAGGAGTCAGCACAACTCTGCCATGGCACTTACAACATCCTTAGTGCATTTTTAGTTTAAAACTAGAGCTTTGTATCTTCAATTCCTGGTTTTACCACTGCAATCTTTCATTCCAGACTCTTTTTCTAGAATTCTTGGATAATAAAACAAAAGGCTTAATCAAAGGTATATAACATCCTATCATTTTAATTTTTTAACTTTATAACTAGATATGTATTTGCAGAAATATAAACACATGTGTGGGTGTGTAAGCAGGCATGGGAGTGAAAGCATCAAGGGTTGTCCTAAAGGGACAGGAGCCCTAAATACTGTTTATATTCAGAATATGTGCTCTAGGAGGCAGGTTCCTGGATAAGCACACAGCTATTCTGCTATAATTTCCTTGTGTGAATATTAATAGGCAAATATTTCTTTCATTAGGATTCAGAACACTCACTGTGCACACAAGCAAACACAAGGAGTCCATGGATGCAGACTCAGCAAATCCATCAAAAACAGAAACAAATACCTGAATGAAATTCAATTGCTTATTCATCCTGCTGTAAATATGATTAAGTTTACTAAAGAACCTCAAACTCTCCTTGTGGAAACGGCAGGAAGTAGTCACTTTTCATCTGCCTCTGTTGCATATTGTGCAATGAATCATGTTTTTTCTAAGCATTTTTGAATTATTTATGAATTTCAACATGAGTTATCTTTAGGGAGGTGCAATAGAGCGTTACCCTCACGCAGTTCTAAGAACTCCTGCTACCTGATGCCTTTCTAAGGGTTTAGCAAATTGCAAAGTTTAGAGAACAAGTTTAGAGTTTAGGATGCTTAGTGATTGACACTGTTCTATACTAAAAGAAGGTTTGGAAAGATACAAAATATTCCAGACAAAACCAGAGCTGTTCTTACAGGAGAGACCCAGCCAGCTTTGCTGGGGATGCTTTTGACTCTTTTACCTTTGCAGACCACTGCAAAAGAATGGTTATTTTCTCTCTTTGCTCCTAGGCCTATTCCAGCACAACCCAACACTCAGATAACTCTTCACTGGGATTCATACTAAGCTTGAACTTTTTTCTGGACACTAATTTAATTTTTAGTATGATGGGTTATGAAGGTTCTTAAACTCTACAGAGGGAAGACACAGATGGTCTGTAAAAACATTACTGACTTGTTTTTATATATTGATTATTATTGCTAGTTAATTCAAAGATTGTCACACATTAGATAAATTGCATTATAATTTGGAATTCTGCATGTTTATTGAAATAAGTTTGTTTACTTAAGTAAATAGGGCAAATACACAATTAAGTTTCCTCACTGCAAAGGAACCCCCAATTACCAATTAATTACACACATTCTGATTTACAACAACATACTTTATAGCTGAACTCAACTGACTTTTCCACCTGCTTACCACCACTTGAGCACATTCTAAGTCACAGGGAACACATGACTTTAATCTTTCAGAAGATGCATCTGTTACTTTTTTCTCTAGATCTCTTTTTAACAATTATATAAGATAAAAATACTTGTACTGACAGCCTACCTTACCAAGATACTGCTCAGGGAACTTGTTTTTTAAAAATACCAGTTTTCAACCTACAACTGCTAAATAAGTATATCCAGTCTTATAGAGAAACACTATATAACTTTATATTTAGAATATTCTACTGGACTCCAAGCTGATGGCACATGACAACCATGAAATAAAGTCTTCATATTTCTTATTGCAGTTTTGCATCATTGTGATTCAGCCCATGTGATTAAAACTTGCTATGAAAGGCAATATGCATTTAACGCTACACTTTTGAATAGAGAAAGATTTATTTGAGAGTTGGACATGTCTGAACTCTGTACCTAAATCCTTATACTCAAGATTTCAAATGCTTCCACTGTATATAAGAATAATTTTTATAAATCTGTCTTAAAAGAGTTTAAAGAATATAAGATAGTGAGACTAGAAAAAGAATCACCATAAGCTCATGTGAAAACTGTGTATAATGTGCAGTTATGTTCTCCGAAATCTTATAGCAGGTATGACATCACAAGAGGTGATGAAGAAAGAAATCCTACAGGTTTATATGCAATAACCAGAGAGAATACACTAACTCCAAAATATTGCAGTTCTTTACTTATCTTGACATTTTAATTGTTAAAATAAGCAATACTGAAATACATTTGAGGCATTTGATAGAAGTATCATAAAAACATCAGCAGTTGCCACTTAATTTTGATACTTTCCAAATGCTTGCTGTCTCCAATAAACTTCAAAGAGACTGAAGCTGGTAGGATGGTTGTCATTTCCTTCTAAACTCTGAGGTAAAACGATTGCCCAGCAAACTACTACAAACTCCTCTTGGGCAGACAGAATGGGAAAAGAAATAAAACCCTGGGGAAAGTTGTGTTTTCTGCAAGGAAATTTGACGCAGAAAATTGGCCATGAGCAGGCACATGAATAATGGTGGGGATGGGACGTGGACAACTGTTCATGTAGGAACATGGGAAATGAGCAAGTCTTAACCAGTTTCAATTGTCTTCAGACGGAAATTGTTCTTAATAAGAGCATTTTCTGGTATTAGGATGCTTAAATTCAGACTGCTCAGTATCTGGCATGGGAACTGACTCCTGGGTCAATTTGATGCACAGTAGTTCTTACCTTTACATATAATTTGGTACCAGGGGCTTTTGTTCTGTACCACTGCCAACAGCTGTATGGTCAGACAGGGCATTTGCAGCATGGCCAAAGGCATTAACAAAGCTGGACTATATAAAGCCACTGGTTTCACATTTATATTACCACAAACTGGGAATAAATAACAGTGAAAATGCCTAATCTGAGCTACACAATCAAATACAGATGGAAACAGATGGGGAACTTGACAGTGAAGGACAGGTTGGAGTCAGCTGTGTGCTACAAGGTGCTACAGTGAACATCTTAAGGTGCAAATCCCCAGTTACCAAGAGAAGCAGTGAAAGATCAAAGAGCAGCAATATCAGAGAGAATGAGAGTGTGAAAACTGCATGTGAAATGGAATAAATAAAGGCTGCACACGGTCTGCTGCCAAGGTCATTAACAAAACTGTGCTACAGCTCCCTCTGTTACAATTGAGTTCTGTGTTTAGAAAGAGATGCCTGCTTGGGAAACGCCTTCTGAGGTACAGGATGCCTAAGCAACTGGAATTGTTTATGTTGAGGAATTAATATTACAAAGAGAGATGTTTGTTTGGAAAACTTTAAATTGAGACGATAAAGGTGTCTCACTTGTAGTGAGGAATATTTAGAACGAAGATATTTACATTTCAGAGACTGATTATGCTGTTGTTACAGAATCTGTTCATGAGAGAAAATGCCTCTCGCCTCTGTTTCTGTATAACCATTACAGGTCAATGTGCTCAAACACTCTAAACTCAATTATACGGGCACTTGACCAAAAGAAATCATTTGACTATGAAATGTCTGAATAAATAGAAAAAACTAGTAAAAGGGGTAATTTGGTGGCAGTGTGTTTTTTTTTTTTTAATTTTGTTTCTCTTTTTCCCTCCTTTTTTTTGTGTGTGTGCTGTGGGCACTGTCATAAAAATATAATACAGCAGTCAGAATATGCAGTTAAAAGTGCTTGTGTAGACAAGTGCTTTCCAACTCAATATACCAGTGTGTATCCAAAAAATGACAGAAAGCAGTACTGAAATATTATTCTAGAAGTATAATGGAATCTATGAAACATTCCTTACAAAATAGAGGTGGAAAGGGAATTGAAAATATTTCTTATCTATAAATGATATTTCTTCACTATACAAAATGATTTTCTAACTTTTCTTTTTAGACAGAGATGGTAATATATAGTAAAACATTCTAATAAAAATATCCAGCCTCACTATTTAAAGGACATTTCTATTAAAATTTCACTGGAACACATCCTATCATTAATATCAAAAGTATTTGTAAGATAAGAGAACATCTGGTTTACAGTTATTTACTGTCTGTATTAAATTACATGGAAAGACAGAAATCACACAAGCTATTGGATGCCATAGGATGACAAAAGCCTTGAACAAAACTAAACTGCTAAACTATTATAATGAATTTATCAACATTTTGTAGGTATGCTTTGTTCATAAAGGGAGCTGCTATTATAGAGTTAAACCCACAGATGAACCCTCAAAGGTACAAAGGACTTTCATAACAGTGAAAGACCAAACACCCCACGCCAAGATTGATCAGTAATGGCACATTCTGTACTTTCTCCTATATTGAAAAGTTTCATTATTTTCAAAAAGCAGCTTTTCCATAATTATTTTATTCACGAAGAGACCAAATATTAGTATTGTCTAATGAGCATCACTTAGCATCTTTATAAGGAAAACAATGTAGAAGCTAAAGATACTTTACAACTTTACCTGAAATACAGATTACCTCACAACCCAATAAACTGAGAATAGGAAAACTGCATCATCCAAAAGCAAGCAAAACAATAAAAAAATTACTTTTGAGGAACCCCAAAAAATCTTAAATTTATTCACAGCATACATGAAAAAATAAAATGTGACCTTATACATGACTTTTAATTTGTGTATGACATTACTATGCACAAATCATCATTCACAGTTGCTGCATGGTGATCACTGCAAAGGAACAAGCTTTCAAATACAACTCAGCCCCCTTCATCCCAAGGTAAGAAAAAGAAGTAACTGAGGGTCAATTATCACACCGTGCTCTTAGCAATATGTACAGTAGTGATGCTATAAAAGTAGTAAAAATGAAATAAATATATAAAAAGTATGCATGTCTAGATGACTACTGCAATTACAATAAGCAACAAAGAAATGGAAGAGATTGAAATGGCAAAACAAGAAAGGAATGAGAAATGACTGGATCAATAGGTATAAGACAAACCATGTTTTTCTCTCCTCACAGAGGCAAAGGAAGCAGTCATGTACAGCAGCAAATACTATATGTTTTATCTGAATCACGGATAAAGGATATCTGCATTACAGCCTAGTTAGTAAATGTTCAATGAAAAATATACAAACTCCTCTTTTCCAAGATCATTCATTTCTTCCTTTGACAACCACTCTTCAAACATCTGTTTGCATTTAATACTTGAACTAATACTAGTTTTGATACAAAGTGAATGAAAGATCTTCTATAATACAAAGTTATAACCTGCTGATTATGTTCAAATCCAAGACATTTTTAACAAAGATACTTTTAGCTGAAAAAGAAAGATCTCAAAGAACTAGAATAATGCTGTGAAATTCCTGTTGCAATTGTAATTGGGGAGCTCATTAAATATACCCCAGGAAACCACATGGAAAACATTTATTGCAGGAGACTCCATAAAATTTTCTGTTCTGAGTTGTGCTGTCTCTCAGGGTTACCACTGCCTCCCCTTCTTAGGCAGGCTGCTCAATCCTGACATTGTTCTACACCACAGTGGCTTTTTCTACTCAGCCTTCAGAAACTGCCAGTCAGGGGACTGCATGGTTAGGCCCTTTCTTGTCCACAACTGGACTATGGATGTGCCTGAACCTCTTTTTAAGCAGAGGTTTGCCAGAATGATGAGTTACATTTAGTTATAAAATTGGGTGTAATTGCAGCGCTCGTAGAAGTTGCACATGTACTTACATGTTCGTATCTGAAGATTTTTCAACATGAAAGGAATGTCAGGAGGAAGGTAGGGCATCACAGGCACATGAGGTGGAGGAGAGTTCCTCTATCAAGAGGAATGCACTCTTCTCCTTCTGATTTCTGTCCCCTAAACACACTCATGTGCACGTGCTCATTGCCCTCCCACCTCCACGTTACCCCCCAAACACAGTGTCCTTCTCCAACCCACTGCTGGCAAGAACAAGCTGGAACGCTAGACCAGGTTGCCCAGAAAAGCTGTGAATGCCCCGTCCCTGGAAGTGTTCAAGGACAAGCTTGACAGGGCTCTGAGCAACCTGGGCTAGTGGATGGTGTCCCTGCTCATGGCACAGGGTAGAACGAGGGGACATTTATGATCCCCTCCAAACCAAACCACTCCATGATTCTATAAGAACATCTCTCTTTCTTACCTTACTCCTGCAGGAGTTTTTTTCCTAATTTATCCATATACACTTCCAAATTCAAGTCTTTTTATCACTTTTAAGCAATTCCACAACTACTTCTCTTCCCATTTGGTCACTATTTTGTCTTTAACCTATTACTCCACCAAAATTCTTTATTTAGAAATGAAGTAGCTTATTCTTTCTCTACTTTACACTTTTCAATTTCCTCAGTTTTCTTTCAATCTCCTGAATGGTATGTAACTTCTCATTACCTAACAGGATGACTTAGTCTTTTTTATAGAAGAACTGATGTTTGTTCTAATCCTGAAATACAACACACAACCTGAAGCCCTCAGAACAGCCAACACATCTATTCACCGGTAACTAAGGTAATGCTGTTCTTTGTCCTCTTTCTCTCTCTGTTTCTGATGACACCTAGGAAACAGATTCCACATTGTAGACACACAGAACACTCCTCTACACTCAGAGTAACCTAAGCAGGAATAAATTACAATCCTCTTAATTAGCAGCACAGTATAATCTTATTTGTTTCACCTCAAAGTCCTCATTCAGAGTCCTGCAGCATGGCTCAAAAGCTCATTAGAGTGTTTAAAATATCTTTTTAAATTTATTTGGGCTTAGATAAGGATCAGTGTTGTTTATATTGTCTAGAAGTTTTGATTGTAAACTTAAAAACGACCCTTTATTATATTTCTTTAATGGCCAGTGTGAGGGTTATGATTTAATCCCATTTATGTGCAGATAACAATAATAATAATAGACCACATCTATGTGAAGATGCAAATAATATTAGTAATACAAAATAAAAAGAGTAACCTATAGTTATGGCAAAGGTATAAAAGAAACAAGGGTGAGAGAGGGTAACATTTTGTACTAAAAAATTTATACAGCACTGCCTATGTAACAAGCAGTGATGATCTTGCCTACTTGAAAGTTCTATTTTTTTCCAACTCTTTTATTGGTATCATACTGGGTATAATCTCTCTCCAAACCTCTCTTCTCTTGCAGGAATGTATATACAGTCAGGTAATTAGTGAGAAGGAAATAGGTAAATAAAAGTAATTGTTAAAAGACAGACTGTCTGATAGAGCAGATGGAACTGACAGTTTTTGAAATACATAGAAAAAAACATTTCTTGCTTATTTCCCATCTGAATCTCATCTCCTGTTCATTCTTTTTGTCGATTGATTTGTGAACTTACTGGCCCAAATCAGACATATCTCATATGCTTCTAGTGTTATTCACATCACACTCCCCCAACACGTTACTGAGTAGCCTAAAGAGATCCTTAAAAAACGTAGTATGCATGATTATGTGTAAGAGTTGCAATCTCAGCTGATGCTGGCTGTTCTTATGGAATGACCATAAACTCAGACATGTCCTATTTCTTCTAAAAAAATGAATTAGACATCAGTTAAGGAAAATGTTGACCCTTAGATAAGTGTCTCTCAGACCAGAGAGAGATGCCATACATCATACACACCCACATGGCCACCCGTGAAAGTTGGAGGGATAAATAATTTTCCTCGCAATGGAGCAAAACTTAAAGGGAAAAACCTTTGAGATTCTCGTTTCCTGACACAATTCCAAGCACCCATGTCCCACAAGACATTATCTCATTGCCTACGGATTTGTGATACTTCAAATCAGAGAGTTTCATTGCATGACAACACTGACAAAGGAATTAGGATCATAACTTTTTTTAAAAAATAGATCATTCACCCTACCTAGTCACTGTCATTGCTACCCACCAGACACCCATACCACATTCCCTCAGCATTTTATGTTTTCATAAGCCATGCATTTAGATGAGAAGTTTAAAGCTCTTTGAGTTTCATATTCTAATACAAGTCTAGGTCTTTGGTTCACGGTTTCACTTCTGACTTTTGCATCACAACTGTTGAGCAAAGACAGTTATTTCACATCTTTCTGTACAACTGCCTTACAGGATTTTCAAAGACTAAGGTTGTTTCTTCCCCTGATGAAGACTGAAATTTTCTCTTTAAGAAATAGACTTAAAATCTCTTAGAGAAATAACGAATACAAATGTAAGATTTTTTTTTTTAAAATCACAGAACTCAAAGTTATGATGCAGCACACATATTTTTGTTTAACAGTTTCTATTTTATAGCATTATTTCTGTAAATTTAACAACAAGACTTATGAATACAAGCTTAACTCCTGAAGTGGTACCTAAATATCTATTCTGCTCCTTTTCCTGTACAGATGAGAAATAGAAAATCAGGTTTGGACTCTATAACATGTGCAATGTCACTGCTAAACATTTATGCTCTGTAGGATTAACTTGGTAAAATATCTCAAAATACAAGCAATAAAAGCCAAGCGTCATTTTAATTGTTTTCAATTCACTTATTTAAAGTAAAGCTTTTTATTTCTTTCTCTAATGATACAGACACTCCAGATGTATGTTTAAAAATACTCATCAGTGCAACTATCAAAGGTTAAAGTGTGTGTTATAGAAATGGGCCCCCAGATTAAGTATATATTGTGAAATGTATGTGAATGTGCATGACTTGAACCAATGAACTGTGGCCTGGAATGATGTCACAGAATGTGCAGCATTAAGTGGAAGGTTAAACCTACTTGCATCTCGGTTCATTAAACGTGGTTAAAGTGCAAATTCCCTCATTCTGACAGTAGTAATCACAAGGGTTCACTTTCTGGTCACAGCGCTGACTTTTAAACCCCACAGAGCATCTGCAGAATTTCAGTAAAATAGACCTATATAAATATTCTGCCTTTGCTGAACATGTTTTAAATATATATTATAAATATATAGTGATGGCAAGACACGCACACATACACACTCACAGATTCACAGAAAACAAAATTAATACTCCTCTTTTCATGGAAGGTCCATCTGACAGTTCTGAAAAGTTTGCTCATCAGTGCTGATCAAACAGTTTTAAAACAATGGGCCTACACTAACTGATGGGTTCTCAAAGTATTATTGTCAGATGTACTCTACATTTCTATTGATTGATCCAGATTACAGGGGCCTTAAACGTTTTCATTAGCATTTTTTTAACATTGTTTATGGTGTTGGTATATGCCACAGCACTTATGTGTTGTAAACTCGCACACAAATTAAGGTATGAAAACTTTTTCTCTTGAGATGCTATGGTGTTCCATATGAATTAGAAAAAGAATAAGTCAGTCTTATAAGGGAAAAGAAAGGAAAAATCACAAGCTTCCACAATAGCCATTCTAGGTGTTTAAGCAAATGAATCACCAGACTTAGTCATGATATTTGAGCCTTACATATTACAGCTGCAATATTCTCCTTTTGCTATGATTTATCAGTCTCTAGTCTTCAACTGAAGAGATTTAAAATAACAGGTAAAATTGTCTCAATGAAAATAATAATAAAAAGACAAATAGGCACTTAAGTTGTTTTCAGATGAATAAGGGCTACCATGCAGAAATAAATTACACTGTCTTTAGCACCAATCCTACGAACATCTATTGACAGCTTCTCGATGGTACTGAAACTACAGTTGTGTCCCTTTGCACATGTGCTTCAGCTCTCACAGAGAGAGGAACCACCGATCCATCTCTTACACTGATCAGATTACAAAATCTAGGCATGTCTCTATGAAACTTCTTGAGAGTCTGAACAAAACATGCAATCTCTTTTAAGGTCACCTACCTCGCACACATCAACAAAATGAAGGATTGGCTGTAGCTGTATTTACAAAGTTATAGTCTCAGATCCCTTTGGGCAACAACTTACTTATGTCACCCAGGAAACCTGGAGAATGCTCTGACCTCCAGGTTGTTTGGAAAAGTGGAAGAACATTCCACACTGAAGCTTTTCAGCAGTGCAAAAGAGACTGGATCATTTAGTAGTCAAAAGCAAAAAAAACACAAGGAGTATGACTACATAGCTCAGTGTAACTGAGAGTAGGAAAGAAATTAATTTCTTGCTACAGTGACTATTTCAGTATTTTTATATTGAGCAGTTGAAAAAGAAGATACACCATAGCTCTCAAGAAAGAACTTGAATGTAGGCTTTTCTACCTCTTACAACAGTACTTTATCTAGACTACAGAAACCCATTTTCTTTGGTATTTTATGTCTGGGCCTAAGAAAAGCATCCTGAATTATTCTCTCAACCATGGTGCACGAGGGAGAGCACAATCTCACCTCAGAACTGCCACACCACTGTGGGCAGGGTGAAGGTTAGGGCACAAATCAGAGATGCATGAGCATTTCCTCAGACCCATAAAGGAAATTAGCACTGGCATTAATTTTTTTACTCTCCAGCCATCGGGAGGAGTGTTTTGCCCCCAGATCTGACCATCTTTGGAGGAAAAAAGACTTAATCCACCTTTGAGAAGAAACCATCCTATGCTTCCAGACTCCATTCTGGAACAAATGCCTAAACAGGCTTTAGATCTGACCTGAAACTATTAGAAGTCTCAAAAGACATGTCTTTGTATCTCATATGCATTCACAATATATTCCTTAGTTATACCTTTCAATACACATTTTGCAAAAAGGTAGGCAAAGCATCAGGTTACAGAAAAAAGCTAGAAAGCTGTACTGTGAGTTACAACTGCAACCAGCACATTACACATCCTAGAGAGAGCAAAAATACAGAGACATGCACAATAACTTTATTATTTGTTGGCAGACAGGTGTTTTTATTTATCCACACAAAGCAGGATACTCACAGACAGATAGGTATGTTTGTCTCTGGGTCCAGCTGACATGTGCCCCCATTGTAGCAGTAGCCATCACACAGCTGGCAGGTAGAGGCAATCTTTCCATTAGTGCAACTGGCATGGTTAAAAAAAAGAAAAAAGGCACAAAAAAGCAATCATTGTTCAGTAAATCTGTGAATTCCCTTAAAATTATCTACATGTTAAAGTACTGATTACGTGATACATACAAGATCTACTGATTGCAAGAATTTTTGGTTCCCGCTTTGAAAAGTTAGCACAGGCTTAGAGTTTATAGCACAAAATATCTTTTAATCTTTCTGCTATTTTAATAAGCTATCATTATACAAAATAATCCCTCAGGAACAGAGCAGCACATGTGACTACATGTACCTTCAATAGTATGCAGTGTGTCACAGATAATGCGGAATGAACAGCTTTCAACAATAGGGTAAAACTCAATTGTTAACTTGATTTTTTTTTTTTTCAAGTGGAAACCCAATAAGTCTCCCAGTCTTGTGCTTCCCCCAGTGAAGAGTCCTCCAAAAGATGGCTGAAAAAGGCAGGAGCCAGTGGGTTTTGTAGGAGCAGGAACCACACAAAGGAATCGATCTGATGTGACCAGATCAGGGACTGTGTAAGAGATTTAAAGGATAATTCATCCTAATTGCAATTAAATATATGATTTTGAACACAGTCACTCCCACACCCACACTTACTTGCATATTATGTCATTGCTGTCCTTGTTTATTATGCAGTGTCCCCCGTGGCACCTGATGCACTTGTCCACTTCGCATTTTGGACCTTCAAACCGCACTGGACAGACACATTCTACACTTCCATCGTCAGAGATAGTACAGGATTCGGAATTCACACAGTAATGGTGGCAAACATCTGCAAGTAACAGGAAAACTAATTACTGAAAGACATTAAGGACCATTACAAAAAAAAATAGTGCATTATTTTTATGTTTTAGAAGTTACTAAAACAAAAACAAAATGACAACTGAAGCTGGTGACTCACTGGCAATTATAGGAATCAAGAATACTCCATAAACAGATATATTATATATTAATGATCTAATATTGAGAAGTGAAAAAAAAAGATAAATTCATAAGAGATTTTTTTTCCCCCTTCTAGTTTTCTAACCATTTATGGCATCATCCCACATAATATAAAGACTACTGATGAGAAAAGGAGAGCAATGTTAATGTATTTAATGGGACGTTGACTGAATAAAAATCTTCTGATACATTCACATTACCGTTTAACAGCATTACGCTAAACTGAAATTGAAACAGTATTTTGAAATAATTAAGTTTTATTTTCATTTACCACATATTAAAATTTCATGAAGTTCTAATAATTATATATAAAGACATAATCCATAAGTTCCACAAAATGCTACACGCTTGCCTATCTTTATAGACTGTGCAAGACCCCATTATATTATTTAACTGCTTAAATGCCAGCAGGACTGAGATTTCAAGTAGTAAATTCTCTAACCCTTCAGAAGCACCAGTAACAGTCTTATTTTCCATACCTCCACAAACAACAAATTACCTAACTGAAGAAACTTCCAGAGCTACAAAATAGTGGTAGCTTTACATTTTGGTTCATTTTTATTTGTGTGGTAGTGACGTTTTTATTATTATTTTGTGGGTTTTTTTTGTTTAGGTTGGTTGGTTAGTTGGTCTTGTTTGTTTATTTGTTTTTCATTTGTTTATGGAGGGTTGTTTTGTTTAAGTCATCATTTAAGCTCCTTAGTGGTGCCCAAATCACTCAAAGTCTCTGTTTCTCTGTTTCTAATACTTTCTCCAGTTCCGTGCAGTTAACTTGCTGTGTTGAGCTTTTGGTGGTGTTAGTGATGGACAAATGAAGTAACTGATATTTAAGATTTATCAACTCTGAACTAAGCATTACCTTAGAGTTAAGTTGGTCTATATTAATAAAATATGACCTTTCTGACAAAACCAAAAAATTCAAGCCCTATATATATTTTACTGCATATATTCAGGATGGATGACCATAGAATGGTCTAGGTTGGAAAGGACCTTAGAGATTATCCAGCTCCAACTCTCCTGCTGTGGGTAGGGACACTTTTACACTAGAACAGGCTGCTGAAATCCCCACTCAACCTGGCCCTGAATGCTTCCCAGCGATAGGGCAGCCACGGCTTCTTTGGGCATCATTTGTGAGGGTATCTCATAAAGTCAGAATCACATGTTGCTTATGCTGCTCTGTGCTCAGTTTTCCCCCCTCTCCAAGGAGTATGTACTGCTGGAAGAGCCCTGCTAAAGGACTGAGCGTGACTGTTGGAGGAGTTACTTCTCTTTGATTATTCAGTGTACAACTCCACCTATCTGCACAGGCTGTAGGTCCACCTGCTTGAGGAATCACTACTCAGCAACCAGAGGGGCTTAAAAGACACTAAATGAAGTTGTTCATTGTTTGTTGTTCCCCGATTCAAGCTACAGAATGGCAATTTACAGCAGGGGGGCTGGTTTTGGAACAAAAGCTACTGTAGTTTGAAAGCTAATATCGAGAGTCAATTTGTGAAAGAGCAGTGCAAGGGGGAAATGTTTGCATGTACATTAGGACAAAAAAAAAAAAAAAAAGGAAACACAACCTAAAACGTAGAAATAGGAAGGTCATACTTTAAAACAATTATTAGGTTTAGTATTGATTGCAGTCACAAACACCTTTAATCTTCTGGTGTATCTAAAACGTTTATGCTGTTTTTAGGCTGAAATGACACAATTTTTTTTTTTTTAGTTTTTTCCCCTAAAGAAAGGAATTTCAATTTCAGGGCAAGTCACAGCTTGTAAGATCACTATATCCACTTTGAATGATTGTAACTGCACAAAAACGTTTTCTATTTTTTAGGTTGTTTGGGCCCTAAATGATACAAAAAGTGAACTTTAACTACTCTGTATGTCTTATTCCTGGAATTTGAAATAGGGAGTTATATTCAAATACATCAAACTCATGTGTATTTAATAACACACACAGTGTTAGTAGAATTCTATGTAAATTCACTCACTTAAATTTATTTCAGCAGTGCCAGTGCCTTGACACGGAGCACACATTTTGCTTATTAGCCCTCATGTGAACTAATCAAAGGCAAAACTCTGCACTGGGTAATTGGAGACCATAAGTATGAGGAAAATAAGGTCTTTGCAGGCTGGTAATACTGTAAGCAAATGTCTTCTCTCTGTCATAAAAAGCACTAATAATATTTTCAGCTTGGGAGCAGGAGTAAAATACCTATGCACATTCATGTGTCATCTTTTGCATGTGAACTAGTTTCAATCACAGCAAAGAAAGACTGAAAAAGATACCTTGGAGGCAACCAATCTTTGCAATAATGCTACATTAATGTATTCCAACATGCATACAAAGCGAATGTGATTAATAAAACAAAAAATCACGCATATGCATGAACAAAGCAAAAAATAAGATGTGACTTTATATACACACTATTAACTGTAAATCTGTAAAATTTCACCAAACTGTTATTGGCCAGCAAAAAATGCTCTAAAAGACTTTTTTTCCCTAAAAGTATTAGTGTTTTAAATAAACAAAAGCTTTATTCTATTTTGGTTTCTTATGAAGTGTTTGAGTCTTTTTATTGTATTAGTTTCCCAAAGTATCAGCAGACAATCCAAATCTGATAATAAGCACTGTTTAAAAAGTACCCATAAATTTATACTTAAATCAATTCTTTAAAAAAAAAAAAATGTTTGCAGAAGCATTCAACTAGAAACAATTTGTTTGGTTTTGGGTAAGCCTCAAGTAAATATTTTTTCTTAATCTGTGTGTCTGTCTGTGCATGATTTATGTACTATACTATTTTCAAATACCCAATTGTGTTTGCAGATAGTTATTTGTGGATCCATGCAGTTTGTTTAATACCAAGGGGGAGAGAATCACAATTACTGCTGGTTTTCCATTCAAAGGTTTCAATTTATTTCACAGTCCCCCAACTGGAAATACATTCAGTTTACTTCAGTACAAATCCTATTTAAGATACAAACTAACACTTTCCTTGTTTGACAGACCCTTCTCTAAAACTAAATACTTCTTGTATATTGTAGATAATTCTAAACCAGGCCTTTATAATAGCTAATTTTCTTTCCCTTTTGTTTAAATCTAGCCTCCTTCAGCAAATTCATTGAATGTAGAAAAGAGATGATGGCTTTCACATTTAATGTTCTATGACAAGCACTATGACAGTCTAATAAGACTATGACAGTCCTCTCTTTAGAATGCTACAGTCAAAGCAAAGCAGGAGTAGAAAAAAAAGCAGATGACTAATAAAACATTATTCTGATCCCAGAAAAATAATCTGGTTTTAGCAGCTTAGGGTTACTTGTGAGTCATCATGTTGAAGAGATATGGGGATGACAAACTGTAATTTTTAAATGAGTGACCAAAAAAAGAAATTCAATATTATGTTCAAATGTCTTGAGTTACTGAAAAGAAATAATGGTGAAAGAAAGAGAAAGCACAGGGAGAAAAGAAATACAAATGGAGAAAGAACAGAATTCCTATTGACTGATAATTTTCTCTTCCCTCTCCCCTGTAAAAGAAGTGAAAAAATTAAAGAAATATGTAGAAAGTGAGAAGAGCCTTTCTAAAGGCACGGAAAACTTTGGAAAACAATAACTCAATGAGAAAGGACTGATGGTTCAGTGGAATGAAAAACTAGAGAGAACTTTGATGCAAAGGGTAAAATCTAAGACCTGAGAATTAAACAAGACTAATCCTTAGAAATCCTTTAGAATTTCAATACCAGGATGGGGCAGAAACCACACTCTAAGTGATCTTAGACTGAGCAAGATGAAGGAATATTGCAGGGTGAAGCTTAAAGCCATTGTCAATACACTACTTAGTGAGGTTAGAAATAAAAACCAAAGGTAAAGGAGCAGTTTGAGAAACATGTATTGATCTGCAAAGGGACACCAGAAACTTTAGTTTACATAGTTTAACCAACTATGTCAACATTATGTTTAGGTATTGCATCAGCATAAGAAAACCAATATGAGAAGTCAGACTATAAAATTTTAACACAGTTGTCTCATGTCTACTGGCCAAGTCATCTGTCTTGTACAGCTCCACGCTACGGATTCATTCACGAAAATAATAAATTAATCACAGAATCAATGAGGTTGGAAAAGGCCTCTGAGATCATCAACCTTTGACCTAAGACCACCTTGTCTACTAGACTGTGGCACTAAGTGCTATATCCAGTCTCCTCTGAAATACCTCCAGGGATAAGGTAATTAGAGCAGCCACCTCCAGTGACTCCACCACCTGCCTGGGCTGCCCATTGCAATGTCTGATGGCTCTCTCTGTAAAGAACTTCTTCCTAATCTCTAACCTAAAACTCCCCTGGTGCAGCTTACGACTGTGCCCTCTTGTCCTAACTAATCATTCCTAATAAAGCTCTTTCTTCACCTGGACGTGTAGAAGGATGTTTAAGAAATATGCTCCAAGATCATCTGAATACATCAGATTCCATTCCCTCAGCAGCACGAATAACTTGGGGTTGAATTTACCAAAGGAGTAAAAAAACCAAAAAAAACCAAAAAACCAAAAAAAACCACCCAAGCGGGTTTTAAACTTCCACTCTGTCGAACTTTTCTTATGAATCAGGATTGAAAATTTGTGGAGATTACTTACAGTACTGACACCTGTCTCCTGTGTACTCGGGCAGGCAGGTGCAGAAGGGCTGGTTCCCAGCGGTGACACTGCAGGTTCCCCCGTTTTGGCAGAAGCGCTCACAGACCGTCTGGTTGCAGTTTGGCCCCGTAAAACCCAGCGCGCAGTTGCAGGTCGGCCGACCTATCCAAAACAAAGCAAGCTATTTTATGATAAAAATAAATAAAAATTAAAACAGTAATCAGCACTTTGGAGATAGATTTATCATGAAGTAGTGAGTTTTAAAGTTCAAGCCCAACTATGTTCCTCTAGACGCTAAAGAAACGTGGCTTTACAAACATTGCTCAAATGCAGAACTTTTAAAAAAATGAAGTGAGATACGGGCACCTCAAAACCTGCATTTTTACGCTTGTGCTCTTATCATCATTGACTGTTTTATCAGAAGAAATGTTATTTTTAAATAATTGAAGTTATTTTAAATGACTGCCCTAAGTATGAATGTAAGATATGAATAAACTCTTCAAATGATCCTGCCATGCTGGGTTCCTCCAGCTGCAGAGGATAAATGTTTGTACAAAGCAACATTGGTGCCTCTTTAGAATGCAATCCATTATTCTCAAATCTACAAACCTTTACACAAACACATAAATATACAAATATTTACTAATGCACTAATAGCTACAATTTTTACTAGAACACAAGTATCTGTGCCTGCTTTGTTATCCCACCCCTCTCAGATAATGAATACTGTTACATAAAAGCTGCTCTCTGGCATCAGACCAAAGGTGCCTGTAACATCAATATTCAATGTCTGAAAAGCAGTGAACACTTTGGGATGAACGTTCGCACACAATGAACTCCGAGCCTAAAGATTCTTTTCAAAAGGTTTTAAAAAAGTGTTTAAAATGCAATCCATTTTCCTCCTATGATTACTCCCTATTGTAATTTTCCTATTTTTTTTCCTTATCGAAATCTCATGTCTAAAGGATTTATAGCTTTGTTACAATTCCACTGTTTTATTAAACCCTTCCACTTTTCCCTGACTTATTTTCTTAAGGCTTATCTTCTTTAAAAACAAACTTCTAGATCCTATTAATGTTTTTCCATCTCCTAACTTTGCTTTCATATCTCAATTATAATCTCCTCTTCAAGTAAATGACCTGATATGTCCAACTAACCCCTCTCAAATCCTAATAATCTATTCTCGTTCTTGATTATCTCTTATGAGACATTATTTTCCCCCCATCCTCCTTCTCTTTGCTTTCATTCAGCCTCAAGGGTTGTCTTAAATTTAGGGAGAACAGACCAAGTGTAACACTTTTATTTTTCTTGGCTTCCCAGGAAGGAAAGAGATGAAGCCTAATCGTGACCTGAGGACACTTGTGAAATGAAATGGCAGACAGGATGGTCTTCATTTGAATTATGAAGAACCCAACCTGCTGGCAAGCACAGCCAAGAACTTAACAGATCACTGCAGAAGAAAGGATATCTGACAGGCAAAGACTCACCCCTTTGAGTGAAGTTGTGGATATACTGTATGTCCCAGTAAAAGATCATGTCAGGCAGAACTCAAGGAATACACAGTAACAAGACTGTGGAAAATCAAATCAGTAACTTATGTGCTTTACATAAGTGGCAAAAGTCTAGGGAATTAAGATGGAGAACCAAACCTGACTCTTGAATGGGAGCAGCAACATCGTATAATTGGCTATAGCAAATTTGGAAAGCGATTGTGGCTGTTGTGGAAATAACACACAATTCTTTGATGTTTAGTCTTTGCCAGTGACAGAATAGGATGAAGGGCTAAAGTCAATCAGTCAATCAGATGATCTACAACAGAATGTAGTGACAGGACAAGGGGGAATGGATTCAAACTGGGAGTAGGATTACAGCAGATATTTGAAAAACATTCTTCACTGTGAGGGTGGGGAGACACTGGCAGAGGTTGCGGATCTGTGGATTCCCCACCCCTGGCAGTCATCAAGACCCGGTTGCATGGAGCTTTGACAACCTGGTCTATGGGAAGGTGTCCCTGCACACAGCAGGAGGTTGGAATGAGCTGATCTTTATGGTCCCTTCCAACCCAAACCATTTAATGATTTTATGATTATCAAGGTAACTACATAATGTACTGCATATGTGAAGCAGAATCCCTTTGGACTGGAATTACAGGCATAAACAGGAAAAATACCTATCCAATTTTAGTATTGACAGCCCAATCAGAATAATGATGTGACTGTAGAATCAAAAAGAGATCAGAGAAATTCAGGGAATGAGACTCCCAAGGTATCCTTGGATTTACTTTTGAAAATTGTAAATCATGCCAAGCCATAAGGCAAGAATGAGCTTCTTATATATACAAAATCCTACTTCATGGAGGGGTGGGTTGGTGAGCACACAAGAGAAGGTCTGCTTGGCTTGGGCCTGACTTGGTTTAAAAAGCATAGGAGAACCAAAATCCAAAGTGGTCAAATGAAATAACATTATGAGTTACTTTTCCATAATAATTATCTCTGATTTTCATGCTGATCTAATAGAAACTCATTACTGTTGCCTGATTTTAAAAAAATGCTTCATTATGAATAAATCCCTTCTTTTTTTGTCTCATTAATCATATCCTCAGTTTAACATGATGTCTCCTGTAGGTATCCACAAATACTTTCCCATTTGCCTCCTGAGGCTGCTCACCAGAGCTGCATCCAAAACCCTGCAACAAGAAGCTTGTTGTTCTTTCTTCTCCATTTAGTTGTCTGGGCCTTTGAAGTAATTAAGATTAAACTGAATATTCCACAAACCTCACAATTCAAACTTTCCTCTGGTCTGCCTTTGTTTTAATACTATGCAATCATTTAATATCATATTCATTAGAGAATTTTTCAGTGCAAGTGAAGCACCCTCATTTTGTCTACTCTCTCTGATTCATGCAGAATAATTTATTTGTTCCTTTTCCTTCGCTTACTTCTTACCCTTCTTACATGACACACTTCACCTAATTCTTTTCTACATTTTCTATTTTAAGCTATGCTAATTTAAAGTGTTTTGCAAATCATCTTAAAGGCCATGAGATCAGTTACTCTCTTCCTCTAATGAGTACAGCAGGAACAAAACCATTGACCTAAAAATAGCTCCAGCTAGTTTAATATGCATCAGCCTGGTTATTCATATCTGTCCCCAGTGATCTAAACATTAAATCAAAGATGTTGAACTCAGATGTTAGCACAGATTCTTCTTGTTTTTCCCCATGTACACACTTGTATTTAAATTTCTGCCCCCAAGCCAGGGCATTTCACATAATCCTTCATCTGAATCATTGTTTCAATAAAAAAAAGATAAAATAGTAATAGAACATAGATCTGGAGGTCTGAAACCAGTTTTTATTATTAATACTCCTCTATTTGTTAAAATAATGGGACAATGATATTTTTCTAGTTTGTGGAAAAGATTATTCTATTCTTTGCTAATGTAGGCTTATAAATATGCCAAACTACTGACAGTTATATGAAAATTTAATACAGCATAGCCTAAACCCCCTTTTTGTCACTCAATTTAACATGACTTTCAGTAATGTTAATAGTCATTGCCTATTTATACACAGACTGTTGACATCTAAAATAATTCTAATACTGACATTTTCATCTGCCTTATTCTCATAAATTATTTCTGATACGAAATGGTTCCAGGAAGAGTTCAAGAAAACTGCAGTACTGAACAACGACAAACAATGCCATTAGGTTTTGTATCGTAGCATCAGAGTATAGATTTACTTTCCAAAGAAACAGTTGTGTTAACAAAGATGTCACGTGTCCCCCCCCCCAGCAACACAATTCCGAGATGAGCTCGTGCACAGTGAGTTTCAGCATCTTCACTGGTCATGGACTCTCAGGACTGGAGCTCTACAGACACAGAATTAGAACTCCCTCTCAATTCTCAACCCTCCCCACCACAGAAGTGTTCACAACCCATTAGAATATAGAAAAAATAATAATTTGGAAAGTGGTTTATGGAATGCTAAACTGCTTCAAATTCAGAAGAGAATTCAGTAGATTAAAGGAGAATATGTTATGGTGACCCTAAGACACATGAAGTTATTTCTGGCAGCAGGACATGAAATGATATGCAAAATCTTTTACATGCAAATGAAATGTAGTTTCCCCCTTTTTTACAAAAATAACTTCACTAAAAAAACACCAAACAACAAATCACTAAAAACAAACAAACAAAAAAAACAAAACAGGGATCTAAATCATACAATGTTCAATTAGGCTTTAATTACAGGTTCTGTAGCTACTCTTGGTTTGTTTATTATTATTTATTTAGTTTATTTATTAGATATTATATGTATTTATATTATATTTATTATTATATTTCGTTTGCTATATAAGAAAAATTGCCTACATAATAACTTTTTAAATAATCTTCAAAAATTGCCAATAAATATCTTGGTTTACTGTTTCTATAGTATCTAGGTGATTTCTTTTCGGAATCCACTTAGATATCTTGAAGTCATATTTACATTTATTTTGCAAGGATTATAACTCTAAGGTGATCAACTTTCATTCACGCTATTGCCTAAACAATGTATAAACATTATGTATTTTTTATAATCATATAAGGTGCTTTCAATTAAAAAATATAATTAAAACTAGATCAATAGCACTATTTTTGTAGCTTTCTGCAACTTTTGAAAAGTGAGATCATCCAGCTTAATATCTGCATCGAAATTTACATTATTTGTTTCTTCCATTCAGTGGTAAATTTGCTACATGAAATGTGTGGCTTTAAGTTGTTATGGGTGAATATGCGCATTTAGTTTCAATATTTAACTTGTCATCACTATTAAAGAAAACAAGGTGGCTTTCTGTATGTGAGCTTTCTGTAAGCAGTATCTTGCCTTTTGGAGTCCTTATCAGAAGTCTGTAGGAATCCGAATAATTTCTTTCTGTGTGGTTGATGAACCATAATTAGTTTTACTGAGACAATAGCGGTGGAGAGAAGCTGTATTATTAAATGTAATTAGTAGGTGAGCTGATTGGGATCTATCCCAACAGATATACATTCTCTCTGTGTTGTGGGGGGAAAAAAAAGGGGAGAAAAGAACAAGCTCTTTCCAAGGTTGGTGGTGGTGGTTCTGTTGGGTCTCTGGCATGAGCTGTGCCAGAGCAGAGAGCCTCAACAGGCAGTGAAATACCACCAAATACCACCTCATCCCTCCCCACAGTCCCTGTCCTGCTGACAACATGATGTGGGAACACCCTCAGAGACTGGGACTGATGTTATATTAACAAAGCAAACAGGTTCTTCATTGACTGTTTTCAGTGTGCACCAAATCACCTTGTTTTGCTTATAAAAAAGAATACAAAATCATATCTACTTTTTCTACAATGATTTTTTTGAGAATGTTTCATCAATTTCTGTTTAGAGGAAACATTTTTTTCACTCATTTTTATACAAAAATTATGATTAGACACTCTTTGTACTGTAAGTATAATACAAATGGATTTATCTAGTTTTGTGAACTAGGTAACCGAGTTAATGTGTTTGAGACATTCAATAAACTGTTCTGTCAATATTTTTACTTTAAACTATAAGTGCATTTTTATGGTGAGATTTGCATTTTTTTTTTCCAAATTCCCATTAATTTGGCTTACTGGAAAGTGTTCATTATTATGCCCAAACTTTTAATTACATGTCTCAGATGTGTACTTTTAATTAACTGATGACATTTTCTTTGTTCAATTATTGTAGTTCAATACAACTGTCGTAAACTTATAAATTTTAATTAAAGCTGCTCCAATCTCCAGCT